>NC_137033.1:38143706-38173706 GCF_032717465.1 Coenobita brevimanus
CCTCAGCATCAGTCCATAGCTCAACCTCATACAACACTACTGTCACGGGCGTGCTGTGGTGTAATGCTTAATGTGTTGCTTGTGCTTTATGAGACGCGGCAAGGAGAGATGTTTTCCCATCGTCATATTTTCATATACAGTATGTTCTTTTAGAAAGTGTGTGTGAGCAGCTTTTAAGAGTTCATTCTTGGGCTAATTTGGGTAATAAATACTGTAATAACTTTCGTTCACATGTGCGGGGATACAATGACTGATGACCTTTTGGGTGAAAATGGTCTACTTCATATTTCACTCCCAAGGTTGTCAGTAATCGTAGCTCTGTAACGGATGAGAATTAGACTCCAGATAAACTCATAAATAACGTCCTGAAGTTCTTCACACATTTCTTAGGACACCTTGTATGTTACTGTACTTCACCTGACTGAATTTCTCCTCGTCTGTCTGTATCACCCTTACCCAAACTACGAAGAGTGAAAGGAGCACCAAATTATACATGTCAAATGAACAACAGGAAATGCTCATCCTCTTCCGTTATCGCTTATGCTGTTTCCTGTGATAGGAGTCTGGGAACGGTAGATTGCACTGTGACCTACATAGTATTATACCATGCAAATTATATGATTCAAGTCGTCGGTCAGTACACAGGAAAAAAAAAAAGAAAAAAAGAAACTTGGTTCCAGTCTGCTTCCTGAGATAATTGATCAAACTCATGTCTGTCTCTCTGTCTATCCGTATGAATGTCTGTCAGTCAATCTGTCTGTCTGTCTGTCTGTTAGTTTATAGCTTGATTAATCTCGGCGAGAGTCGCCACGAACTACTCGTACTCGCCTCCACGTCGCTCTGTCAGGCTACTCTTCTTTTTCACACCATCCTCGTTCTCATTCACCATCATGTCCCTCTACCTCATCCTCGGTTTCCCTGCCCCCACCCCCTTCATCTCACACAACCCACTTTCATGTATCTCTTTATCACCCGTCTTCGCCTGGAAGGGCTCGGGGACGGGTATTGTTTTCACTCGGTTTATCTGTTTGTTTGTCTGTCTGTCTGTTAACAACTTTACGTAAAAGTTTTGATGCGATTTTGACAACAGTTACAGGGATGATTGGCTATGACCTTCTGATCACCTGATTAAATTTGGGCCCAAGGTCCAGGCTGTAGGCCCCCAAAATGTAATTTTCTTTTTTAAGCCATAACTCCTTCCAAATTCGCATTATCGACATGAAACCAAAACCTAAAAGTACATCTTTCAGATCTGCGTCCAATAACATGCCTCATTACATCAAGGGGGTCACCCCCCAGTTAACGGTAGGGGGTCAGTGTCAGATGGGTCGGGACTAAAATTTCAAATGGGCATAAAATCGTCAACTGCATATCACCCGATTTAGGCTGCTCCAAATTTGATATGTGAATTGACTAGATAGCCTGTTGTATTTGTATATCAGCACTAAAATGACTGCAGGGGACGGGTTTGCTGTGCCTTGGCACCGCTTCTTGTTTTCGTATGTTTTATTTGATCTAAGTATGTGATTCAACGTAGAAAGAGAATCTGATCTGTACACCCCCTCTCCCCCTAAACCCCCTTGTTCAACTCCTAGCATTCTCATGGTTCACGTTCGCTGTCTGTCGACAAGTAGCTTACCATACAATACATATCAAAATAACCCTATAACTGCCACACTCTTCTCTTTTCCCTTCTCGTTTATATAAGGAAACTATTATACCTGATTTTCAATAGCACCATACTCCCAGGCCAATCTGTACGTTTTCCTTAAAGTCAGTCAACATCTTTCCCCTATACTTCAACATTTCGTCACACACATCATCGATTCCGAGTGATTCCCCATTTTTACTTTCTTCAATAACTTACATCTTATTGATGCTTTCCTCCCTGCTCACCCCTCTTCTTCTCTTAGCCATTCCCCAACTTCTTTCACTAATAATACTTTCGTTACCAGCGTTCAACAGCTTATTAAAATGGCCTCTCCATCCGTTTACTGTCTCTTCTTTATTCTGCCATACCTGTCTCTCACCCTTTACTACCTTCTTTCTCACACACTTTCTACTTCTTGATGTCATTTCAAAACAGCTTCTGATACTCCCTTCGCTTTGTCCTCAGGCCTCTTCCAAAAATCCTCATCCGTTTTTTTTTTTCTTTTCTAATTTCTCTTCACCTCTCTTAGCTTCTCACCTCCTCAAGACCCCAATTGTCTCTAATCTTTTTTCCCCCTCCGCTCATTGTGATGCCTTTCTCCCTTCCGCAGCTCCTCCCTCATTCTAGCATGCACTTCCGTTAACCCCTAACATCTTCTCCAAGCCCATTGGGTCACCTCGCATGCCGCACAACTTTCTGCTGTAAACATCTTACACACTCCAATGTATTCTATCTGTGCAGAGTTATCTTTCACCATCCACATCACTTTTCTTCATTTTTTCCCCTCGCCCTGCAGCTTTGCTGCTTTCTTTTTTCTCTTTTCTTTCAACATTTTCCTTCTGTCATCCTCTGCTTCGGTCCGTCCATGGCTTTTGCTCCGTTACCGTTGTTCCAATCACATAATGGTCACACAAGCTGCCCATCCCCCAGAACAACGTAGTGTCAAAAACTGATCTCTTACGGTCATTCTCACACATACAGTTAACCAGTACACTACCTATCTGTACCTTATGCTCAGCCAGCTCGCCTTCCCTTCTTTTTACGACCTATCAGATATACATGTGGATTATTCTGCACAGGAAAGAACAGGCTATGATTATGCCTTTCCTTACACGTATGTCTATTAATGAACTATCATTGTCATTCACTTTAGCCATTGCCCTCCACTGGCCAACCATCCCATCTGACCTTGCTTTTCACTATGCCATTCATATCTCCCATCAGAAACACTCTCTGCTGTCAAGCTCCTCCAAACATGCGTCAACATTCTCTCAAAACTCTGTTTCCATTCTTGCCTCTTGATCCTCTTTCGGAGCAAATGCGGCAACAGTTGCTCTCTTTGTCATTCTCACTTTCAGTCTTACTCCTGCAAACTTTGCTTCAACTGACTGATCCAAACTCCTTTTTACTTTCTTCCATCTCTTGTACACATCAGTGCATATAACGTCCTCTGCAGTCTCAACAGAGCGGTGGCTCAATCGGTAGAGAGGTGGCCTGCAGTCCTTACGGACCCAGGTTCGAATCCAGGCTGGGGCAGGGAACAGTTTAAGGATTTGAATTTCATTAAATCAGGCTTTACTGATCTACCAGAAGACCCGCCGACATGTCGTAAAAATACCCCCGCTAATACCAATACACCAGTCCTGTATGAGACAGCCCTAGCATGTATTCAATATGGACGGTGGGTGTTAGCGCCGAAGTGGTGACATGTAGAGGTGTATGGTATGTAGGAGGACTGCTGGGCCTTGATAGCAGGCTGTGAAGCCTATGCCCAGAGTCGGACACATTAAAAAAAAAAAAAAAAAAAATCCAACACACTGCCAATCCATACTGCCATTCTTTCACAGATTTGCACTTTCATTTTGTCTCATTCAGCCCACATAGGCCTATATCCACTTGGACATTAACACATGCACCTTCACAATCTTCCTCTCTTACTGTATTTCATTATTTGTGCCTCTTGCATTTAAGGTCGATATCAGTCTTTTGCCTGGTCCCTTGGGGCCAACTGTTATCCCATTTGGTTTTGAATTAGTTTTTCTTTTATTTGCTGTAGTTCTTGCAGAGTAACCTACCGTGGGTCACTGATTACTCTGAATTCTTTTAGTCGCCTCCATGACACGTAGGGAACACGTAGGTAGGAAACACTTGAGCATTTATGTAGAAATAATATGTGCGTATGTTGGTCTTATTCTGTACTATGATTATGTTAATGTGGTTGAGCTTCCTGTCTGAGAGCGCTAAGTCGAGGCAAAGGAATTTTGGCCCAACACCACACCCGTAGTAGTACATCTTCTAGGGACGATATTAACTATCTACCTCTTGCCATCACTGAGTAATGTAATCTACTGTATAAATGATATGCTGAATGGTTTGGGGCATTTTCGTAACTTTAGTTGATGGATATGGTCGTTGGAACGCTGTTGAAAAGGTTTTTATGGCAACAGTGTTTATGTCATAAAGAAGAAAGGAGCACATTCTTTCTAGATCGACAAAGCAGAAATATTCTTACAGTATTAGACACCTGTTGCGAACATGCTGTGTGTTCAGCCTGCCCTTAAATGGTTCGCTGGGCTGGTCGAGTCGATCCCTAAATTAGGGAGTTTAGGTGACCAGAGACTGGTTACGGTACATTAAACCCGACAGAAGTAATGCATGTTGTATATCAGTGTACGGTATTTAGTGTGTTATATGTCAGTGTACGAGCTATACTTTACATCAGTGCAGGCAGTTACTGAAACAGACTATAAAAATTTTGTACAGCGAGGTAACATATTATAGTGGTGGTGCATGGCAATAATGTACCCGTCTCCTGTCTAACTTTCTTTCACTATTTGCCGTAAAGGTCATCCATTGACTGTGATTGTAGGTTGGGCGGAAGTACAGGTTTACTCTGTTACACCTACATATACTGCCGATAGTAGGTTTGTTTTCACCTGACGGAATTGAGTCACTTCTGCAATTTAAAAACTATGTCATTCTTGCATGAAACTCGATGAGCCTTAGTTATTACGTAAAAATGGGTCTCCTTTACTGAAACAGACTGCTTATTTTCACTTGAGGGAACTGGGCCACCTCTACTACCTGAATACCCAAGTCTTGGTTGCATGAAATCGATTAATCTTAGTTATTAGGCGGAAATGAGTTTCTTGATTATTAATCAAATAAACCTCATTTGACTGCACTCGGCCATCAACTAGGGTGAAAGAGGTTAGAGGTCTTCGTCAGGTTATAACAAACTACGGCAAATAGTGGAAGAAAGTTAGACAGGAGACGGGTACATTATTGCAACTTGACCTTAGTGTGGGGTGGAGACAGTCGGCTACACCCAATGCCTTGTAGTGTAAGGTGGAGGCGGAGGTCAAGAGATCACACCGTCTATACTCTTTCACTTTAACCCATTCAGTTTAGCCTATTCCTTTCACTTCCAGATTAGTCCATTCGACTTAGGAAAGGCGTCTATCATTCAGAGGGTTAAAGAATCCTCATTTTAATTCCTTAAGTTCGAGAAGTTTCTCTTAAACTGAATATACGTGAGTGTAGAAATATAACTTGTGCTAAACATCTTGGGAGTGAAATGGATGAGGTGTAATGTGCAGATTAAACTTCAAATGAAGAGGTTTTAACAAATCCCTAAAACCACTTGGAAAACAACTCCTAAGCCGAAGAGAATACGCTCCCTACTTTCCTAGAAACGGAGAGTGAGACAAACGGATTATAGGCAACTTAGCCCTGGATCCACAAGCAAAATGACAATGTATCGGTACTCCTTCTTTTGATTCTAAATTGCTCTTATAGTTAGTTCTTTCACCTTAAACTGGCCTAGGTTTTCGTCCTTTTGCAGCTTGTTTCACGTACCTCATATGTGGAAAAAGACGGTGGTGCAGTTCAATATCTTTTCATGCAGTTCTTCGTGCCTGCCTTCATATAAAAAAGCATACTCTCTTCTTTATGCCAAGTTAGGGGGAAAAAAGTTTCGTAATAAAAGATCTTGAATTCTGTACAAACAGGCTTTCATAAGAGGTAAGAGGAAAACTGAGGATAAGATGGAAAGATAGAGTAGAAAGGTACAGGAGCGAGAGATGTGTGCGTTGGAGTGCAGTTGTGGAGGTCAGAATAAAGTGGAGGCAATTCGTTTATGGCCATCTATTCCAATAGTAGGGCGCGTGACTGCAGATAAATTTGGCTTTGTCGAATATTTCACACTATTATTCATTCTTGTCTAGTTCTGAAGTGTATGAAGGCTGTGTTAATAAAGATAAAGGCATAAGCATGGACTCATACACAACTTGGACGCAAGAAAGCATGTAAATCTAGCTTATGTTCACTTAGGACGTATAATCTGCTGCAATTTTCTGCGATGCTGGAGAATGACGCCTTTACGAGGTCGCACTGATATAAATTGGGCGATGGAGCTGTCCGGTTATACAAACATCCCTCAGCTCCCTCCCTATCATCCGAAAGGAAGGTGGTGGACTGCAAGATAGGGGCAACAGTTACCTGCAGTTCACAGGATTGACGTTCAGACGAACCTGGGGCTACAGCTGCTATTACTACCATTCATGCTACCACCAGACGATTATAGTCAGCTTAGGAACAACCTCTACAATGGAAGGGACTAAAATGAAGGCCATATTTAATCAGTTTGTGGTGAAAAGTCGCTAATAAGTTTTGTAAGTCCGGAGGTATCAAGGGGAAAAAACGAAAAGCAGTTGTTGTAGTAAAGAAACTGTTGCTGCTACCATCGTGGTGGAAAGTGACACAGAGGCAGGCAAGCAAAATGAGGACCAAACACTTTTCTTTACTCGAATTTGGCTTTTGCAGGAAGAACAAGAGACAGGAATTTCGGTCTTCTCTTTTCCTAGTCTCTCATCGGATAACAAACATAACTGTTCGAGGGAGTAAAGCGGGCGAGAATACTATATATCAGCTGATATTTTGTGTGTAAAAATCTTCCCCCTTTTGGCTTGTAAAATTTCCCTGCTTCAGAAGCAATACCAACTTCTCAGCTGTTTGATTCAACCGCGACATATACCATTTTTAAATTTTTATAATGATTGCCTTGCAGTAGTGAGACTTTTCCCCCCAAAGAAGAGACAAATATAGCTGAAAAACTCCAAAAGCATTTCGTCTAGCAAGAACAGAAAATAAAACCTTTTTTTTTTTTTTTTTTTTTTAATTCCTTGGCTACTTGGCCAGTCACAGCAGGTCGTACCTGTAACCTTGCCAAAACTGTTAGGGAAATTGCCTTCCGGTGATGTCGGTCGTTTTTAGAAAAAGTCCAAAAATACTCCCTCGTTCGTTCAGATAGTTCCATACCTGTGGTGTAGATGCCAATTTCTTGACAATCTCTTCATAACACAACTTTCTCACTTGGGTTGAACGCCACTAGGTGTATAGCCTCATTCATCCTCTGACTCCATGCATATGGATCCCTTTTTGCAAGCCTCCAGGAACGACTCATCCTACCCCAAGTACACTTGACTTGCTCCAGAGATGAGTTTTGAGTCATGTTGAAGGCACATAGTAAGAAAGGAGTCAGTTCCCCACTCTAAGACACTGGTGTCCATGTCTGACAGCCATAAAGGAAGATAGTGAACACCAGTGCCCTGAAGCTGCGGATTTTCGTCCTTTTACGCAAATACTAGTAACTACAATGCCAGATACTCAAACTGAGTGAATCCATAACATCATAGGCTACATCTGTGTGATGAAAGATGTCATCTAATCTAATATACCGTTGTTCTGAATTAAACTACTAAGATAAGTGAATATTTCCAAGACTTCTATGTCCTCCCTACATTCCCTAACAGACTGTATGGCTTCATCCAACAAGCCACAAAATGCACAGACCTTGGTCTGGCCCAGAAGACCCCAGTTACAGTGACCTCAAGTTCTCAGTATATGTTTCAAAAGCACTAAGTAGTGTTTCAGCGACTTAGCAAAGATAGCGGCATCATTAGTATAGTCAAGATCAGTAACCTTAAAATTGCCAATTGATACTCCACAATTACTCGAACTTAAAGCTCGACTCAACACCCACTCCATACACATGTTGAAAAGTGAGGGGGGAGCAAGGACATTTTGTCTTACACAAGAACTGAATGGAAAAAATTCTGATGTCCCCCACTCCTTCCCACAATTGACAGAACTCCCAGTGTTTAAATACAGACATACTAGCCTATCAGCCAAAACCCTGAAAGAATCCCATGGAGTCGTAGAATTTCTTGGGACATTTTGCTTTGCTGAGTCAAATGCCTTCTTGAGACTGACATCGGGTGTAAGTAGTCTGTGCCGAAACTCATGACGGCATTGCGCGAGAACTCAAATTACTGTGATCCAGTGAACTGTAGACTTCTTGGTCGTGAATCTGGAACCCTCAGTCTCATGAAACTGCCAAATGGCTCCAGATACGTTTCAAGAACACATGAGCAACAACCTTGCCCAGCACACTGAGCACCATAACACCACGGTAATCACTGCAGTCACGTTGGTCTCCTTTCTCTTTCCAGGCAGGAATGATCAGTCGTCTTGTCCAGTCAAGCAGAATGATATCTGTACACTAAATTTCTGTTATGACTACAAGTAATTCCCGGATCATAGTTTCATCTTCAGCTTTGATCAGTTCCTTAGGGATGCCATAAAGTACCAAATGCTCTACCACTTTCAGTCTTGCCATTGCCTTCATAACTTCATCGAGAGAAGGCAGGGCATCACCGACTGGTAGAATACTATCTAGTCGTTGTACACCAGCCAATGGGAGCTCACCAAAGTTGTCATTCAGTGCTCCAAGTACTTAGCCCATTGAACTCTGTACTTACCGCATGAGCTGTCCATATGTTGTCCAAATAGAGTTAACCTGAACCGTGGGGCAGAACTGGAGCTTCCTCCGGGTTTGATAAGCAGGTAGAGGGTCATTTACATGATCTCAGCCCTCTTCCTCCCCAGCGATTTCTCTGACATACCTCTCCTAACCCCTTCTCAGACGAAACTCGTGCCTGATGAGAGAGAAGTCTGTGGTACTCCCGATACCCAGAAAATCTGGCAGCGCGACTCTTGTCAATTGTAGCCAGCGTCCTTGGTGAGACAAATCCTCTGCTTGCATCTCGGTCACTCCACAGCATCCACCAGCATGCTGCCAGAGTAATATGACTATCCTATTGTTCGACAAGATCTTCAACAGCACTGGGCACCTCAAGCTAGTTTGAGACTGCTCCTGCATACTCATTAGCACACTCCTCATCCCTTGAGGGTCGTAACGAACACGCGTTGAAAGAGAGAGAGAGAGAGAGAGAGAGAGAGAGAGAGAGAGAGAGAGAGAGTGGATGAGACGGGGGAGTGAGCGATCGAGTGAGAAGGGAGAGTGAATGAGAAATTGAGAAGGGAGCGTGAGTGAGCGAGTGAGAAAAGAGTGTGAGTGGGTGTGAGTGAGTGAGAGATCAGAGTGCACCACTGGCCCCCACTGATTGGTCTAAAGGCCAAACACTTGGCTTTACCATAGACCATGACCTTCGACGGATTGTCCCCATCATCGGATTATTTCATTTTTCCTTAACCCTTAATTCTTCCCCCATGTCTGGTTCAAATAAGATTAAAACTATTTGAATTGACGTTGGCCTCTGGACTTGATTTTCACTTTTCTCGGTGACCTTGATCTGTGACTGATTTTTTCAGAACTGATTACTCTTTGCTCTTGCCTTACCCTGGTGTAAATTGGGTAAAAACTATTTAAGCTGACCTTATTATGTGACCTTGACCTTTGACATTTGATCTCACTGACAGTAAACTACCCCATGGCTGATCTTCAACCTTTCTTCTAAGTTTGATTCAAATCAAAGTAAAACTGTTTAATTATTTTGTCACACACAAACACATGAGTCGAAATTTTGCCTTGATCTTTTACTGATTATTCTCATAATATACCCCCTTCGTTCATGTATTAACCGCAACCCTTCCGCCTAGTCTGGTCTAAATAGAATAGAAACCGTTGAATTTCCTTTGCTGGGTCTAACTCTAACCTAGTCCTGTGACCTTGGTCTTTGAACTATTGTTCAAAAATACAGCTGATTAACCCCAGCTGTTCTTTAACCTCTCCACCAGATTTTCTTAAAAATTGATAACAGTTATTATCTTCACACACACACACACACACACACACACACACACACACACACACACACACACACACACACACACACACACACACACACACACACACACACACACACACACACACACACACACACACACGCCAAAACAAGACCCGCTTATGCTTGTCGAGCGCTGGTGTAACAAGAGACATGGGAAGACTACACTCTTTGTCCTTCGTGGAAAACACGAAGTTCAGAGTGTAATATTACCATGATCCATTTTCAATTTGGTCGAAGAGAAAAAGAAAGGACAGTGCACGGTTTTCCCCCACCACTCGTTCTTCCTGGAAACACAAATCTAAGTAACGACCAGGAATCGATGTTAGCTTTATTTTTTTTTTTTATTATTATTTTTTTGACCCTCTGCCTTGGCTGTCGTGTGGGGTGTGGCCAACTCTGTACACCGTCAATCTGATGCGCATTGTATGTGGCATAGGAGGCTTCGTATAACCTCTTCGAAAAATATTTACCTTTATTTTAGACCTTAACAGTCTATAGTTTATTATTTATGGCGCTTTAATGTCGACATTCCTCCTACTAGTAACATAGTAGAGGATACTGAAGCATAATGTGCAGAATAAATCGCTGAAGTAAAGGGAAAACGATATCTGCGGAGCCAACTACCAGACCCATAAGAGATTTGCTCCTTCAGTCAGAGGTCGGCAGTTATATTTCTGACTTGCTCTCTCCTAGCAGTTTTATTCAGTTTAAGACATTTTTTTTTCTTGTTATAACTGGAGTGATTAGATAACTACCTTGCACTGTTATTTGCTGGAGAGGTACGCGTTCATGAGGTGGCATCTGTATAACCAGGCGGCTCCTCTACCTGGTTATGTAAAAATCCCCCCCCCCTTCACTATCCTCGGAAAGAGGGTGGTGGTCTGCAGGGGAGAAGCATCTTTAACCTGCAGTCGACTGGTTTCATGCTCAGATGAGCATGAGACAACAACAACAATAGCAGCAGCAGCAATAACAACAACAACAACAACAGCTCCCACTACTACTACTACTACTACTACTACTACAATTATTACTACTACTACTGCTACTACTACTGCTGCTGCTGCTGCCTCTGCTATAAACAGCAGTCCACTATCACACGCCGAGTAGAATATCCAATGATGGCAAGCAAAAATAAAAGAAAACCATTGAAGCGGTAAACATTTGAAGTCGGAGAACGTCAGTTCTTTTATGTTCCTGCCATCACCAGACGATTTTAACAAATTCAGGAAAGGTTTCTTGTACTGAAGGGAATAGTGAAGCCTATATCTAACCTTTACATATTGGTAAGCTTCCATTGAGTCGAATAATATTATTTGGTGGTAACAACAATAAAAAAATAAACAAAAATGTACGTCGTGGCAGCGAAGGCCATGGAAGGTGGAAGCAGAGGTCAAAAGGTCACACCAGCTGTGTTTCAAAGGCCAGGGTGGAGACAGTAGGTTTAGAGATATGAGGTGGGATTCTCATACATATTTACGACCATGCCCCCGTCGTAACTTACCTTTGCTCTTGCAGGAAGAAAAACGGGCACAGGAAGATTTGGGGCTTTCCTTTCTTTACTCTCCCCGCGTAAAACAATTTTAGCTTTGCAAAATCATCTCAAACTAAAATTTCTTTTCCTGGGAGGAACAGGAGACATGAGAACAGTACATTGTCTTTTCCTTGTCCACCCTAAATATTTGAAAAAAAATTGTAATACTATCTTCACTTCGACGTGGCGTAAATATCCGTCTCTCCGTCTTCAATATTGGGCTGTAACGAAAGATTAACACTAAAACATGGTGCTGGTCACAGACATGCTCACTGTAAAGGATGTTGAACTATAATACTACCTTTTTATGCCTGTGTACTATAAGAAATCAGCTGTAAAATAACGAAAATCTCTTCCTAGTTTATATAAATCAACTACAGAAATTGATCTGTTAGTTTGTGAATCCGGGCCCTGTTAATTTTGAGATGCCTTGACACACTGCCTTACTCTTGCATGCGGGAGATGTTCTTTATAGCTTATTCTTGTCGCTGGCATTTTATTTTATTCAGCTCAGGACAGCCTTCTTGTGTTCTACGGATTTTATTACAAGTGGATCTAACTCCTCCTTTCACACACACACACACACACACACACACACACACACACACACACACACACACACACACACACACACACAGTCTACACGTACTTTCTGCATTAATCAAATCCCAGGAAGGAAATCCTTGCGGTATTAGATGAGCTTCAAGCCTGCATTTAAGTTGTCTGCTGTGCGGGTCAAGCTGATCCCTAATTTGGGGGGCTTACTGGAGGCTGAAGCGGGGTACAGTACAACAGGCGGTAGGATGTTAGTGGCCGGTCAGGCACTTACACCTCGCTACAGCCAGTCGGTGAAACTGTTGGAATGGGAGTCACAGCATATATTTATAACGAAATGGTAACTACCACTTTGTGAAAAGTTACTGAGTGCACCAAGAGTTGTGAAATACCACCAAGATCTCATTACGTAACTTGCTGTAGCGTACACTAACTATTAACCAAACCTAGCAAAACATAAGCCGACCTAATCAGACCTTTCTTATTCAAAACTAATGTAACCGAACATTACACAATCTAATCTAAGAACACAACTTTGCACAGTAGAGGTAATATGATAGAACAACAGGGTTCATTCGAACATGGGACTGAATAATGTGGAACGGAAGCCTCGCGTCACTTTCCAGTTCGTGCATCACTGTTATTAGCTAATGTCATCTATAGTTCATTCACTTGGCGGAGATTTACGTCCTTTTGTGGCCTATTTCCTGTTGCTCAGTGGAAGAATAAAACACAACGGATCAACATTCAACCTCTCGCACTTGACATGGGTAGCAAGAATTTCATTTGTTGATGTCTTATATTTTAACTTAGCATTCACGATGGATAGGTGGCAGTTTTACGCCCAGTTAAATCGAAGAGTAAATTTATTGACAGTCCCATTCCCTCAAGTTGTTGCCACTAACCATTACTAAATGCATCAGTGTTGTCAGGTGTACCAATCGCCAGACCTTCATTACACACTGCTGCGGTCCCAGATTCATGCGTGACTTACTGCACACAGGTGGCTAAAGGTCATCCATTGCCCCTGAGTGTAGTGGAGGGTGGAGGCACAGGTTCATCCCACTACACCCACACCTACACATTCATTGTTGCGGAAAGTGAGGCAGGAGACCGGCACATTACGGAAACCTCGCCTGCCGTGGGTGGCTTTCTATAGCTTTTTTCTTTTTTTTCCACTGGACGAAACTGGTCTGCTCCTACAGAATACTGTTGTTGTTGTTGTTGTTGTTGTTTGGTGTTGTAGTTGTGTTATATTTTTATTATTATTATTATTATTATTATTATTATTATTGTTATTATTATTACTGTTGTTATATTTATTGTTGTTGTTGTTCATGTTGTTCATGTTGTTGTCCATGTTTCCTCAGTTTCATATTAATGTGAACCCAGCGAACTGCAAACTGAAGTTGCCCCTCCCCTGCAGCCTGCCATTCTAGACGTTTGTACAGTAACTACAACCGGACACCTTCACCACCACACTGATCTGTGTCACCACATGAAGGCGTTCCTCTCCAGCTCCAACTTGAATACAAAGGTGTTGTTTCGATGAACCGTGGTTATGACAAAAGGAGTGTCCGTTGCAGCGGAGCCAAGCGGTCATATCAGTGCCACCACGTGAAGGCATCCCTTTTTAGCATTCGTGTTACAAAAGACGCGCTATATCAGTTCTCTCTCTCGCTTCATAAGCGCGGGTGTAGAAGTTTACCTTAGCCATTTCTTCTATTAATCCATACACGTTGTTTATATTATTTTTTTCTACGTTCAGAAGATTTTTACTTACTTCAGAATATAGTTCTCGAATCGCAGTAAATATTCGGCTAACCATCTGATTCACCCTGGGATATACCGTACTTTTCCAATTGAAGGCGTTAAAAGTAGCCATTATTTACATACAGTATTCTGTTCACCTTGAGTTATACCTTTTATATTGTAGAGTTATAGGTGATCATGATGATGATGATGTTAATGACAATAATGGTGCTGCTGCTGATGATGATGATTTAGATGTAGTCTTCCTTTACACTCTGAAGACTTGGGTAATGGACAAAATAGCGTAGTTGTAGTATGACTGTATAAAGTAGGTCATCGTAGGAAGGACGTTAGCTTAGGGTGGAGGGAGAGGTCAAGAGGTTACGCTTACTATGCCTCACAGGAGAAAGCATTTGTGTGTGTGTGTGTGTGTGTGTGTGTGTGTGTGTGTGTGTGTGTCTGTGTGTGTCTGTGTGTGTGTGTGTCTGTGTGTACGCGTTTGATATATGCAGGCGATTTTTTTTACTAGAGGAGTCAAGTACAGCCTTCATTAACCCCTTTCATACACAGAGTCTTTCCTAAGTGGAATAAAAACATCTGAAACCAGCAAGGGCAAACCAAACCCCCTCTTACCCAACACCTCTCAGTGGAACGTGGAGGCAAGGGTCAAGAGATCACACCTTCTCTACTCAACAGGTGAAGGTGGAGGCTGAATATTCCCAGCTCAAGGCTTATCGTACTATGCTCGTTTTACTCTAGCCCGGACTAAAACTATCATATCTTAATCTTGAATGCTAAGTTGTATCAATAGACTAGCACTAGAACATAATGTCGTCGCGCAGGAGTGCTACGTAAGGAATGCAGAGTTATAGGATGTGCGTGTGTGTTTTTTTTTTTAACTAATGAAGTGAGCTACGCTAATCAAACCGCAAAAGGACACGTATCTGGGTCAAATTAAGAGCTGTTCAGTAGCGCTTCTCCATTAGGGATTAATTTTCCACGCTACCTCGTACAACCTTGTGGTATGATATTTTTCAATGTGTATATTATATTATACTGTGTATAGCGAGAAAGATTGGAATATCAGCATACATGAGAATATTAATGCATCATATCCAGAAATACACTATACCTGTAGTTCATTCATTTTTAACTTGGCCGAGATTTTCCTTCTCTTACGGCTTATTTCCCTTAGTTCAGTGGCAAAACAGGGCAATACTTGACTTAATATTCATGTAACATCTTCGTGACCAGCACTATATTCTGTTATAATTGTTATGCTATGGCCCAGCATTCACGATGGAGAGATGGCGATTTTACACCTAACAAGTATGACCAGGTAAAGGTGTCAGAGAGCCTCCTATGACGACGGGAAGGTCCCGTATTCTGGTCGGCCGTGAAGGCTTTTAAGTATTTCTTAGTTCGTTTATGTATCAATAAGTTCATATAGTCGTGAGTGTTATTCATATCCCCGTCGATGCTAACCACTCAGCCCAGTACCATCTTCTGTATTTATAATCGCTGTCAGTAGACGATTTTATTCAGTTTAGTAGAGCCCCCTATAGCAGGTCTTTTCATCTGACAGCACTATGTCACTCCCACAACTTGAATGCTAAGCTGTGGTTGCATAAAATTTAGTGAGGCTTAGTTATGCGGTAGGAATGAGTCTCCTAGATTCTTTGTCTGATCAGCCCTTCAGTCTGACTACTTAGCCCATCAGCTGAGCTGTGAAGGGTTTAGAATCTTTGTCATATGAAAACAAACCGACAATAATAGAAAAGTTAATGAAGCTTTTCGCTTCGTAAGCGCGGGTGTAAGTAACAGATATGACAGTTGTAGTGTGGAGTGTATAATAAATACTAAAGCGGAAATACATAGTCTGTAGTTAAAAATAAAAAGTAGTGAACAGGATCAAAAGCATTTACGTCTCTCAGGAGTAGAGTTGACTGTCATTTATTCGTTACTATTGTTACCAGATTATTTATTTCAAAATGCCCTTTAGTAGTGAAGGGGTTGATGATGGCTAAACCTATTCTCTAGTAAGGCAATGGGTACCTTTTCTGTAAACAACTTTTAGATCTGTATCTGCCCCATTCTCTGTATCAGTATACGGAATATTCTCCTCTGAGGGTGAAAGACAGCGTGATTCAACTTTACTCAGGCTGGCTAAGTGCTGATAGAGAAGGAGTGTGTTGGAAATGTGATACTAGTGAGATTCGAAGCGTTGTCATGGCTATGTTTGTGTGTTTGAATTTGTTTACGTCATCAATAGAACCGACAGGGTGCGAACGTAAGCGAGCATAGGAAAGGACAGGGTATCAATACCTACTTTAAATGTCCACCAGGAAATGGGGTTGAATCCTTGACTCCTGGTTCAGGCTTCACGAGATAAGTATGCTAACCACTGGACCACCGCAACTGCAACTTTTTTATAAGTGGATATATATCTTCTATGTGAACAAGTTCGGCCATTGTGAAATCGACACCTACCAGTATACCTAATTCCCCCGGTTCAAAAAAAGTCTACCTTAAACTGCATAAAATTGCCTGGTGATAACAAGAACAGGTTTAAGAGCACCAAGGTGGCTCTTAAGAGATGAGTGGTGGAGGCAGACTGACCTATTGACCCAGATAACCAAGTATTGCACCGTTCACATCCCACCGTACGCTATTTATAGCTTCTTACCTGGCTGCACAGCATCATTTGACTAAACTCATTCTGTTTTCGTAATTTTTGCCGTTATTTTGTTGTGCACCACCCACCTAGTCAACTTTAGGCACTAGAATGTAGTGTGTGCATACTTTGTTGTTGCTGTATCAGTTGATGTTGTTGTATACTGTTCCTGTTGTTGCTGTTGTTATTGATGTTGCTGTTGTTGTTTTGTTGTTGTCTGAACTACATTATGGCTAAGCCAGGCGACTTTATAGAAGAAACCCTGCTGATGGAGGAGTCTCATCTCTTCAGCCCGATGATGAATTTATGTTTTATTCTTGCCACATATAAAACTGGTTAGGTTTAGGAACAGCGTGGAAAGGGAGAATTTTTGACAACGTATATTTATCCAATCGAAGTCTGATGTCTCTCCGTAAGCTAAATATAGTTGTGTGAAGGTAGCAAGAATAGTTAATCAAAGTCTAAATACTGTATACCAAGTCAGTCCGCATGCAGGAAGGCAGGGCTTATATGTGTCGTCACGATGCCCCTCTGTTTTGTAATATCTGTTTTGTGATATCGGAGCTTGACTCCGATATCACAGTAAAGAATTAAGGGGGAACTAATATATGGATATAGCTCAAAAGATATAGGTAATTCCCTCTTTTTTTTTTCTTTTTTTTCTTTATTGATTGTAAGTATACCGCTCGTATTTCAGAATTTTTATAAATAATACCAACAGTCAGAGAAGTGTCAGGTTATAGACAGACTGCATGTGCAGCCTGCACTGTCTCCAACTCCCGTAATGAACCCAGCATTTGAAGGCGCCATGACATCATGCGCGACTCAGACTAAATTCTTGCCGAAAGTGGACTGACTTGGTATATTTAGACTTTGTAGTTAATAATGCTTTACCGAACTGAAAGGGCTAATACTCCTAGGATCACCTCAAAACATGGTGCTCCCATTAGCAGAACATTGTCAAGTATGAAGAAAGAAACCAGACCTTTACACAGGATAAATCATCCACTATATTACCATTATGTCGGGAATTGAACCCGGGACATACATACATACATATACAGTATACATCCATCTGCTGTGATGCGGCTTTTCACAGTATAGCCTACATTCAGCAACAAGTCCTATCGCCTATCCCTCTTTTCGTTTCATGAACATAACAATCAGCCTCATGGATCCACGGCAGCCAGCACTGAAATTTTATTTTATCGCAGATCGCCATTATCTGTGTTGCTTGCTTTTCAGTTCACCAGACTAATTTGCATAGTCCATGGAGATAAAAGCAGAGAGATGAGAGGAGTTTTCTTGATGATGGGACGTGGATGAGTATCAGTAGCTTTGATTGATCTTTAGGGTAATACCCAGAACCGTGGCGGGACGAAAGTGACAGCAGATTTGAAGTAAACTGGCCAGAAAATATTCTAAATTTTTAATTGATTGTCATTCTAGGGTTTTTGAACCAGAAACAAAATTTTGCTTAAATGAAAATGAAACTTTGTCCTTTTTTCCCTCCCTCCTTTTCCTTTTTTTTTTTTTTTTTGTTACCCACCATCATTAATTAGCACAGTTTGAAGACAAAAAATTCTCAAACCATTTGCCTACAGAAATTAATTGGCATCTTTGCTTATGCACAGTACAAAATTCCACTTCATTTCTTAGGTTGCAATTCAGACACAATACCAAATTAAATATTTGTTTTTTGCTCCGTTTTCATGCTGTCTTTGTCAGAATAAAGGCAACATTAAAGCGTGGTAATAGTTCCTGTTCCTTTTTCGCTGCTTCATATTTACTTGTGTTCCTACTGAGTTGGATTCTTTTCATTGAGCGCAGTTGATAAACACACAGGTAAAAAAAAAAAGTATTGTTTTACTTTTATCACCAGCCCACCCCATTCATATGTAGTTCATGATGATGATGATGATGATGATGATGATCATGATGATCATGATCATGATCATGATGATGATGATGATGATGATGATTATGATGATCATGATCATGATGATGATGATGATGATGATGGTGGTGATGATGATGGTGATGATGGTGGTAATGACGATGATGATGATGATGATAATGTCTACTAATTTCACATTCTACTTAATTTGCTGGTTGTCAGTGATTTCTCATGTAAACAGTAATTGCTACATATTATCTAATTCTAATCTAAGCCTTTCCTTTTTGCCAAGTTTCACAGGTATTATATATATATATATATATATATATATATATATATATATATATATATATATATATATATATATATATATATATATATATATATATATATGTATATACATATATATATATATATATATATATATATATATATATATATATATATATATTACTGTATATACAGTATCTATATGTGTGTGTGTGTGTGTGTGTGTGTGTGTGTGTGTGTATCTCACCCTCCTTCATTCCTAAGCACATCATCTATGAAAGATTTCAGGAGGATAGTAAACAAATATAAAATCTGAATTACTTGGTCCTGTGTGTGTGTGTGTGTGTGTGTGTGTGTGTGTGTGTGTGTGTGTGTCTTTCTATTTGTTTGTCTCTGTCTACGGTTGAGAGTGAGGATCGACACACATGTTTCCAGTATATCAGAGCTGTTTGTCTATCAGAACGTCCCAGCACAGTTGGAGGATCAATAATTTTTCTCTCAGATTACAGTTACGTTAATAACCTCTTTACAGATTGGTGTTTTTAGAACAAATTGTGAAATTACAACACTTTAACCCGCTTAAATAATATCGGTTACATTAGTGGATGGGAGATGAGAACAAGGAGGCCGAGGAGATGAAGGGATGGAGTGGGGAGGTGTGTGGTGGCAAATGGTGTGAGGTGGAGGAGGCCAACCTGATAGGGTAGGACAGGGTAACCTGGAGGCGATTGATTCGTGGCCACCCCTTCTGGGATTATGGCGTCGAGAGAGAGAGAGAGAGAGAGAGAGAGAGAGAGAGAGAGAGAGAGAGAGTCCATATACTCAACTTGGAAAGATCACATACGTTTCAACATATTTGTGGAGGTGAATTGGAATTAGTGACCGAATGTATAGAGTCGCCGCAAGAAGTAATGGCAGAGTATCCAGAAGATTTCGGTCAGTGATAATGCACATAATCTTATATATTTACAAGATGAAACCTAATTTGTCAAACTGTTACAGAAAACAATAAGTAAATGCCAAAGTACCTATACATTTAATAAATGAAGTAATTCTTTAGTTACGAAAATAGGAAATCCTGAAACGGAACTTAATGAAATTCCAGAACTATTGCTCAGAGACACTCGGGAATAATCTGTAGAGTTTAAACCAAGTATGGTAATACACAACAGATTTTGGTAACATAAGACTGAAAAGAAACGGTCATTAACAAGCAGTTATAGCTTAGTTGTTAATTCAAAATAATTCCATTTAGAATACTAGTGAACAATTGATATACGTGTTTCCGTTTCTGTTGTGTTCGTGGAAGACGACAGAAAGCGGGAAAGCGGCTTAACCCGCCACGTGTCTGCTATTTTTAGCCCTGTGGATCACCCCAGTGCCCGCCATTTTTCGACCTATATTTTTGGATAAAATGATAGATTTTGATGTGGAAACAATGAATTTCGCCATTTAAAAAATGCTAACCAAGGCTCGGAAATCAGTTTTATTGTGTCCTGCATACTCGTGTACAGGTATAGCCGCTCTCTCATGCTCACCACGTACGTGAGAGGAAGCCGTTTTCTGTGTAAGGTATACTCAGGTATTTATGCTGGGAAGGTATAGCAACGTTCAGTACACTTTTCTGATTACATATTACTGCAGCATCTATCATAATTTGCGTGTCTTTTTCACTGAGAATGCATTATCTTACACTTACTTGAAGATAGGTACAACCTCACTTCATTACGTACAATCCTAGCACTTACAAGAGGGTATTTACACTTTACTTCACTATAGTCCTTACACTTACAAGAAAATATTTACAACTCTCATTTACATGAAAATATTTACAAAATGCCTTCATTATGTACAGCACTGGGTGAGGCACACAGGCAGAGTGAGGCAGAGCGAGTGTGAGGGGGGAGCGAGTGAGTGTATGGCCTTGACAGCTTGGGGGATGGTAGAGGAACAGTTACTTTACATGCCTGCCAATTTTTACCCGCGAATCTTGAAAAAATGCGGTCACAGTGAAGTTTTTCATTTTAAATCATTTTAAAACGGCACTGGCACTGGCTGTGGACTTATGTCAGACCGTTTTATAATGGCACTGGCATGCAGTGGGTTAAAGTTAGTATGCTAGTTAAAATAGCTCATCAGCAGGCACGAACAGGGACAACTGTTACTCAAAGTCTTGCTGTTATTATGCTGCATTTGACCAGTTTCCCATTAAGAAAAGTTTCCAAAAGACTTGGTATCAGCCTGAGGAATATCAGTGAATGAAATATAAAGAACCTCGAAAGTCTGCCGAGATTCGGCACTCCTTGGAGAATGGCAAACTTGTGTTATAGCTTATTATCCTTAGTACCTAAACGATTGGTAAAAGCAATAACATGCAGAGGTTCATAAACATCTCACCGAGTTCAGAACTTCCAAATCAGTATTTTCAGTTAAGCAGGACACAGCAGTTATTTTAGAAGTTAAATATTAAAAGACAGTAAAAAAAAAAAAGTATGTGCTTTTGCACTGCAGGAATTTGTAAATCATTTTTTGGTCCTCTTCATTGCCCAATGCGAGAGAAAAGGGTAAAATCTGTCGTACTTCCCTAGAAGTGAAAATAATTCTTCATTAGTAGAGAATAAAGTAACTAAATATAATTATTCTAACCAAGGGGAAGACAAGTCATAAAAGACAGAAAGGTTTAGTTGCTACCCCGGGTTGGCTCTCCTTACTAAGAAAAAATCCATTGTTGTGGCACACTTACTGTTGCTATATTACTACCACAGCATTTGAAAATAGGTAGTGTATTGTATGCACAAGAATTTTCGTCAACTGGCCTTCGAAATTAGACGATATGTATTTGAAATCCTGGACCGTAAATACATGAGAAATGAACATTCGGGAGCAGAATGCTAATCGCCCGCCAAAATATGCTGTTGGCCAAGTCCAAGATTTTGGCCATATCTTGATACCGTAAAGGTTTCTTGTTGCTAGCTTAAGCCGTTCATGAGATCTAATGGTGCTAAAAGAGGGCATTAAAAACTAGTTGACCTTTGGCAGCCACTTTGGTGACCTTGACCTTGACCCCGAGTACCCATTTTTGAACATGTCCAAGATTTTGGTCACATCTTGATAACCTGAAGGTTTCATGTTGATAGCTCAGGTCGTTCATGAGATATACTGTAATGGTGTTAAATACGACGATAAAAACTAGTTGACCTTTGGCAGCCATTTTGTAGACCTTGGCCTTGACCCCGAGTACCCATTTTCGAACTCGGCCAAGATTTTGGCCCTGAAGGTTCCATGTTGATAGCTCAAGCCGTTCTTGAGATATAATTTGAACACACACACACACACACACACACACACACACACACACACACACACACACACACACACACACACACACAGAGGCAAAAACATTATCGATCCGCCTTCTAAAAGCGGGCGATAACCAGGGAGGCTACTGCACGCCTGGGGCTGATACATTACACGGGGAAACGTTTGTCAGAGTGCATTTTGCTAATATATGCGTTCATGTTATTTGTTTTACATCGTTCTTAGCGTGATATACTGTGCATTTTAATCGATAAGACGAGATGAAGGTTAAGATTTTTTTCCCATATATTCACTGAATTTTGACTGTCTGGCAGTGCAGAATGACCGATACAGTCTGAAACTTTGCCATCACTTCTTAGGGCGACTGTACATGCAGCCAAACTGCGTTGTTGCCATTCGTCCCTTAACCCCTTAAATCCAATGACGTACCTTGTATTCTTGCTACTGCCAGACGATTTTCTTCAGCAGTTTTTTTTTTTTTTTTTTTCCGAGCTGGAGAATTAGAGATAGCTTCATTAACCCCTTCACAGGGAGACGTCCCGCATTAACTAAATAAAACTGACTTGTTCATTCATTTCCATTTTACGGCTTATTTTAAGCAGCTCCATGGCCAAAAATGCTACGATTCAGCTTGCTTTGCACAACACTTCTTCGTTACCAGTACGATATTCTCAACTTCGTCTAATGTTAGCTTACAGCTTAATATACAGTGTGAAAAGATTACAGTTTTAGTTAGAGTGGGCAAAGTTCTGTGATAACAGTAAGACATAAAATACAAAAGAGCGATGCGGTTAACCTTTTCAGTCAGATGTGGTTTTAATTTTAATCGATCCACCACCAGACGATTTTATCAACTCTGAAAAAGGGGGAGGGGTAGCAGTAAAAGGGATAATGAAGGCTGTGTCAAACACCTTCAGTTGGAAATATCTCTCTCAAGCTGAATAAAATCGTCTGTCGATAGAAAAAATGGTTACTTTCGTCATCAGATTATTATCTTTGTTGTTGTTGTTGCTATTGTTCATGCAACCCTTAAGTAATATGGATGTAAACCCAGTGAACTGCAGGGAAGCAGGGAGTCGCTCCCAGAAGTTTTTTGTTGAAATAATATTGAGGGATTCTCTGTGCTCTGATGGCGTTGTGCAAGACGAGAGTAAAGGTGTGTTGTTTGGGATGCTTTGCAGTGTGGGCACAGTGAATTGTTTGTGAGTTGTATCTTTTGTTGGTACTGCTCAAGGAAATAAATGTAAAACAATAGGTACACAAGTCATAAAAACTACACCACTTTCGTTAACTATTATTCGTGTTAGTTTCGCTATCCCTCGACATTTTCATTTAGCTAAAGATGGACATTGGAACTTTAGAGAGTAGATAAAGCCCCATTAATCATCTTGCAGTACCAAAAGCCGTTCCTAAATCAACTAAAATCGCCTGGAAGCAGCAAGGAGTTTGCTTAAAGGACGCCACCCTGATTCAGAGGGTTACATACTGCTGGGTGCTGGAGATAGACGGCTTCACATGGTGGCACAGATATGACTGGGCGGCTACCCGGTTACACAAATGTTCTTGTTTCCTCTTCCACCTCATTCCCAGAAAAGATGATGTCCTGTTGAAGAAGGGAAACTTAGGCCTGCAGTCCACCGAGTTCACATTCAGATAGCCCTGTGACTGCTGCGACTACTACTGGTATATACCGCTGATTCTCATGTTGCAAATAGTTCCTCGTTATGGACAGATAATCAAACGGATAGATAGATAGAAGATGGATAGATCGAGAAATAAAATCGCTCAAAATTTCGTCATACACAACACCACTTCCGTCAGGCGCAAATTCCTCCACTTCCACATGCAGACACTTCCTCGTTATAGACTTTGCAGTTATCATTCCAGGTAGGTACATAGAGAAACAGACTGGCAGAGAGATGATAGAGATTACAGACAGACGTACAGTGACAAACAAGCACAGACAGATACAGAGATAAATAGATAGATAAACAAATAGAGATATACAGTGAGATGGACAGATAAACAGTTGGATAGACAGGTAAATAGATGGACGGATAAATAGGTTGACAAATAAAGATACAGGCAGATAGGGGATAGCTACAGTTGGCAGATAGACAGGCAGATAACACAGAAAGACAGCTCACAAAAATTACACCACAAACACCTCAGACACACAACCCTTCGCGCTCACACTGCAAACACGTCCTCTTTACAGTCTTTGCCACTGAAACTCACAGACACTTGGAGTTCAAATGGTTAACCTCGGTGCAATCCAGGGCCACACCAACAACACCAATTATCCCACAATTTTCCCCATTTTCCTTATCGCTTTTACATCCTGTGAATCTAAACATTAGCATTATTCTCTCTGGGTCTTGGGAGGCTTCGACGCAACTCTTCCGTACCGATTTATCTTGCCTATTGTATATACGTTAACTCTTGGAATCCAGGTTACGTCTGTGTGTGTGTGTGTGTGTGTGTGTGTGTGTGTGTGTGTGTGTTTCTCCTGCTGCTGCCACACGATTTTATTCAATGTAGGTAAATCTTGTTGTATTCAAAGGAGTTTATTGAATATGTATATAACACCTGTTCGAAAAGCCTATCCCGAGCAGAATACATTTTTAAAGCTAAAAGTAAAAGAAATCCCGGGCTCGGCGGATTCATAAATTTACATATATTACTGATGCAAATTACAATATACTGATACTTAATGGATGTAAGAAAACAATAAGATTATAAAGATGTAATGTGATAAAAAGGTAGGCGTGCTCTGAAGTCTCCGGCCCTAATTTCCAATGGATGTGTTGCTTTCTTAACACCTCCTCCACAGCGATTTATCTCTTGCCTATTATACCAAAATGAACTCTCATATGTTACTGATATTTAAGAGGTAAGTTAAGAGAAAGAGTATGAAGGCATATTGTGGAAAAAAAAAAAAATGCTGAGGGAGAGGTGCTACAATCTCTGTTGTGGTTTCTTTTGTTGAGGGATTTTTCTTACACTTCTTAATAAACAATGGTGTGTTTTTACTTCATATTCTAGTATGTCATTATTAGGGAGGTAAAATAAAAACATAAGACTATATATGTCTAATGCGGTACATATTCTCTTCTAAATTTTCGTTGACTCTAGACGTTTTGTAACACCTCATTCCTGGGGATATGCAGGGTGGTGCGTATATTGCGCCCTTCTTCTGTGTGTGGCTGTGGGGACGGCTGTGTCTGCTGGTGTAAGGAGTAAAGACGTCTTGTGTACGTTGGGAAAATAATATGAACCCTGAAAAGAGTGTACATAAAAAAGAAAAAAAAAGACACTATAAAGTACGAAAAAGAATTATGGGAAGCGGAAAATGATGTATGAATGACAGTTATAAGACAGCACACCAGAATAGCAATGCGTAATATATCGATCATTCTGTATTGAGCGCATTACACTTCAGCTCCCTGACGGCTTCAGCATTCTGTTTGTGATAAATCAGAGGTTGGCAACTTTTGATGGACTGAGGCCGGAACTGCTCTGTTACTCAGTTGGCGGGCCAGAAGTCTTGAATTCGTTAAAGACTACACCCCCCTCCTCCAATAGTAATGATAAAAATGATAAATAATAATGATAATAATAATAATAATAATAATAACAATAATAATAATAATAATAATAATAATAATAACTAATAATAATAATAATAATAATAATAATAATAATGATAATAATAATGAATATGACTACTAAGAATACGTTAATAAAATTATAATTTATTCAAAGTATATTCCCTAAAATTACACTGAATAGAATTTTTTTAAATTAATGCTGTAGAAACATAAGAAAGAACTCATTCAAACAATTATCACCATGTTTAATAAAAAATATTTATTCACAGTACTTACTAATTACTTTGATATTTCAGTATAGTCATACTGCCAGCCTACAGGCAGTGAGACTGTGACATCTGATGCTGTTTCTCACGCGAGTTTCTCAGTAGGCTATTAGGCTTCAGGGTGGAGGAGACGAGCTGGAGTATTCCATTTAAGTGTGAATTACTGATTGGGCAACTTGTTCATTGTGAATTTCATTTTTGACCCGAACTGCTCACTTGTGTAAATACATCCAAAGATACTTGCCATCTTTGTTGTGTGTTTATTATATTTAGATAAATTCGAGCTTCCAGAACATATTTTTGGTAAAACTCCAATACGGACACCCCCGAATGGAATTTTGGTTTCATCACTTCGCTGCTTTGAAGCTCAGTGAGTTCCACCTCAAACCCTCCACATCAAAAGGAGTAGCAAAAAGCTTGAAATCGCCTTTGTTTGACCGAGTGTCTGCAAAACGTGAGGGAAGCTGAGTTCTGAGTTCACGGTTAACGGCCACACACTTGGAAATGTCAGTGGGTTGATTTTTCCGCAGCGTTGGGAAATGAACAAAATCTGATTCTTCAAGCTGGCTCTCCTAAAGTTGAAGCCTCATCTTAAATGCCAGAGAATGTTCATAGAGTACATTCACTAGCAGACTGCGTCCTAGTTTCATATTAAGTTCTTTTAAGTAGGAAGTAAGATCCTCTAAAAAACGCAAGAACTGAGATCCATGTAACCATGCGGGATCACAAAGCTGTGGCATATTCACATTTTTCCCTTCCAAAAATTCAGTAATCTGTTGCAGAAGATCGCAAAACCTCTCCAACATAGTACCTCGGATGAGACAGTGAATATCACAGACCTGCAGCAAGCCAGAGTACTGAGCCTTTACTTCCAATAGCAGCTATTGACATTGTCGAAAGTTAAAACCTCGAGATAATAATAAATCAACAGCTTTCACAACAACCTGCATTACCTCTTGCAATCCAAAAACCTTAGCACACAGTGCCTCCTTATGAACAGTACAGTGCCGCTTGCCAGTTTTGTTTTGATATCCAGCTTCTCCATGTACCTCTCAATAAGTACGACAAAACCTTTGATTTCACCTGCCATGGCTGGTGCACCATCTGTAGTTACTGCAGCTAGTTTTGAGAGATCTAAATTCATGTCTTTTAAACGGTCAGCGCAACTTCCAGAAGTCTGCTCCAGTAATAGTATTAAGAGGTACTTGCTGCACAAGTTTTTCCAAAACTTCAGACTTTGAGTTGATGATGCCTCGAACAGTATTGCAAGTCGTGCAGTGTCCTTTGCATCAGTACTTTCATCGAGCGCAACTGAAAAAACTGGAATATATCTCAGCAGTCACTTAGTGCTTGCATTAAAACAGCAGACATCCCATCAACTCGTCGTGTTACAGTTCTAACAGACTAACTGTTGTTAGATTTTTTTTTTCTGGGCAAATTATGTCTACCATGGCCATCAAATGCTCCTTAACAAACTCTCCTTCAGTGAATGGTTTCATATTTTCAGCTATCGGTGAAATTACCGCATAATTGGCACGTATACATATCTCTGATTCTGCAGCTTGTTTGGTAAGCATTGAGGACTGTGCTTCCAAACTTGCTTTAATCTTAGTAATCTTTTCTTTTCTCATCAGTCCAGGTAAGTCGCTGTGTTTCTTGTGTTATGTCTGATAGTGGCGCTTCAAATTAAACTCCTTATTGACAGCTACAGATTCATGGCAAATCAAGCATAGGTTTTTTTTTTTTTTTTTTTTTTTTTATGTGACCGACTCTGGGCATAGGCTTCACAGCCTGCTTTCAAGGTCCAGTAGTCCTCCTTTATACCGTACACCTCTGCATGTCACCACTTCGGCGCTAACACCCACCGTCCATATTGAATACATGCTAGAGCTGTCTCATACAGGACTGGTGTATTGGTCTTAGCTGGGGTATTTTTACGACATGTTGGCGGGTCTTCTGGTAGATCAGTAAAGTCTGCTTTTTATGATATTCAAATCCTTAAACTGTTCCCTGCCCCAGCGGGATTTGAACCTGGGTCCATTAGGACTTCAGGCCAACTCTCTACCAGTTGAGCCACCACCTCCCCCAAGACTGTGTTCGACAAAGAAATACTTCTTTGACCATATTTCTTGGAACACCCGACATTCAGAATCCATCGTTTTACGTTTTGTTGCCATGCTGTGATTGAAAATATAAGAAGCAGAATTTTGGTATATTGTCAAAACACATTTATGGAGTACAATGGAAAACAGTGCAGCATGGCAAGGAATAACATAGCATACAACACATATATAGGAACAACAGCATAGGAAACAAAACAACAGCAAAAATTTCAGCAAGTTGCTTACTAAACCCTGCTGACGGACAAAACTCACCAGTCCTCGATAGCGACCGGTAGACTGATGGGTGGGCGCCAGTATTGTCTTGTTGGAGGGGGGGTGCGCATTTTTAATTTATTGTTTTTTTTTTAAGCAAATTTATCGCACCAACTTATGTAAATGCATTTCTTTCGAATAACCATTAGTTATTAAAAATACTGCATGCATGTTATCATTCATCTCACAAGCCAAATTATCGCACTGGGCAATATATATATATATATATATATATGTAGATCTGTCAGTACTGGATCACTGAGTGCTGGGTGCAGCACATTATAGCCTCCTAATGTGTGCTCAAGCCTATATGAAGGCATGTATTTTCGGACAAACCAACTCTAACTAGTGTTTGCCATAGTGATTACCGGCCAGTAAGACGCTTTTTTTTTTTTTTTTTTTCACAAGGAATAAGTGAAAAACGGAAATATTTTTGTGAATTTGTGAAACATACTGGCGGGCCGGTCAGATTAGGTTTACGGGCCGGGTCAGGCCCGCGGGCCGTAGGTTGCCGACCCCTGTGCTAAATATTCTTCGAGTATTAACCGAAGTTAAATATCAGTTTCATCAACGCCTTAAAAGAGTTGTGGAGAATAGCTTTTAACGACTTGAATTCGGTGACATATTATTTCGTATTCTACTTCGGTCGGATCTTTCAGTAGTAAAGGAGTTAATTAGGCTATTATGTACAGTGGCGTACCTGGGGGGGGGTGGAAGGGGGCTGTTTGAAACTGTCCCCCGGGCCCGCAATTGAGGGGGGGCCCCCCCCAAAGCCTTAAAATTTTATAAACATTTTAATTAATTTTTAAAAATATATATATTCCTCATCCTGACAATCCCGGCTGAGATATTAGATAAGTTTTGAGAATTAGAGAGGCCCCGCAAAGAACCTAGCCCTCCGGGCCCCAAAATCTCTAGGTACGCCCCTGATTATGTAACCAATGAAGAAAAAAAATCTCTCCTAGAGAATAAACGAAGCTAGAAAAGGAACATTTGCCAACAGGTGCGTGACATTTTCCGGAAGTTTGCCTATAATTCCTTTTATTTGTAACTCTTGAAACAAACAAATCTGACAATGAATAAGTTACGGGTACGTTTAAATCAGACTCCCCCTGAGCCGTAACCGCGTCCAAAACGGAACTTGAGTCTGTATATCGTTATGGTTGCTTTCATGTTGTGGTTTTGCGCCCTTCCTTTGGTTGTTACTTTGCCCTTGTATTTTTTTAGGTTATGATCTTATTTTATGCCCGTAAATCCTAGGACGTATGACATTTCCTTCCTACTATCTCCAGACGATTTTCAGCTGAAGAAAGACCTTTTGTGCCGAAGGGATTACTGAAGGCCACAGCGAACCCCTCCACTTAATCAGTTTTTATTGAACTAAGTAAAATCCCCTATCAGTAGCAACAGTATTACGCAAAATATGTCATCGATAATCTGAGAAAGGTGTCTCGAGCTTCAAGTCCTGGTTTATGCACAGTAACCTTCCGGCTAATCGATCCAGAAACAAAGTCGTGAGGCCGTGGCAACGAGCGCCGGTAGGAAGAATGTAAATAACAAGAACGAGAACAAGAGAGAGAGAGAGAGAGAGAGAGAGAGGGACAGACAGACAGACAGACAGAAATCATAGAGCATCACATCCTTCGGGAAATGCAATAATGCGTCATTGGATTTAATGTGTTATACTACTTATGACTTTTATTGCTGAATAAAACTGTCTGCTATCAGGAATAAAACTGTCTCCTGTCAGGGAGAATGAAATGTTTTAAATTAAGTATCCATTTTTATGGGCTAAAATCCATTTGCTTTTTACTTTTCTGTTAACTAATCTAGATTGAAGGCGTTGGAGTCAGCCATCCACTCACGATGTAATGCTGAAACCATGTGCTACGTTGGGTACTAGTTACCACAAAATCCAAATAGATTCCTTGTAGTCTTGTGGGTTTA
>NC_137033.1:38178706-38361206 GCF_032717465.1 Coenobita brevimanus
CACCTCCCTTCTCCTGCTCACATATACCTCTCTCTTCTCTCTCTCATCTTCTCCCCTACCTCTACTCGCTGGCCATTCACTATATGCCTTTTGTTCCACAGCTCGTTTCACCTCATCATTCCACCATGCTGTCCCTTGCACACCCTTGCATCTCCTCTTCACTCCACAAACCACCTCACACGCTGCGCTTATCTCTTCCGTGAATATCTTACATAGGTCTTCCGCCCCTTCCATCTGCTCTAATTCATACCTTCCCAATCTTTCTTCCACTATGCTCTTATACTCTACCATTTTCTCACTATCTTGCAACTTCTCCACTCTTCTCACAGGAGCTGTTTCCTCCTGTCTTCCCCTTCGTCTCTTCAACCATTTTCTTTTCAGCTTTACTTTGGCAATCACTAAGTAATGGTCCGAGACTCCATTCCCCAACCCTCTCCGCACTCTTGCATCCAACACCTGTCTTCTCATTCGCTTATCAACACACACATAGGTCTATCATTGCCTTTCGTTCAACAAGTTCACCATCCATCCTCCTCATTACTCTCCAAGTATACCTGTGGATCATCTTATGCCGAAAGTAGGTGTTAGCTATTGCTAATCCCTTACCAGCACAGATGTCCACCAAAGCACTACCATTCCCATCTACTTCAGCTGGCACACCCGACTGACCAACCACTCCATCCACTCGTACATTCCCAACTTTGCCATTCATGTTTCCAATTAAAAGCACTCTCTCGCTCCTTTTATGTTACGGGTGCATAATATGTGGATACTAGAATGCTGCAAAAGGCGTGTAGGAAATATTCAGGTGAGTTAAGCAAAATAAATAGCTAAGGAACAGGTACCACGAAGTCTCCTGGGCGAGCTGGGATGTTACCTCAAGGTACTTCAATTCGTTACGACTTTTATACTAAATTCTTGCCGTCTTAAAACAATATTATTCAGTTTAGGAGAACACGTAGAATTTAATAAGGCAATGAAGGCGATATTTAACCCCGCCAGTTTAACAAATTCCATTATGCTGAAAAAAGCCTCCTGGCGTGAACGAGAATGTGGCCTGTAGTCATCTCGTCCCCACTCACTCCCACACATCCCATCTGCTGAAGTGCTGTCTCAGTTTATACTCTCTTAGCTACACACACACACACACACACACACACATCCACCCACACACACACACACACACACACACACACACACACACACACACACACACACACACACACACACACACACACACACACACACACACACACACACACACACACACACACACACACACACAAACATCCACCCACCCACCCACCCACCCACACACACTAACAAGCTATGATGTAAACGTCTACCCCCTACCTAGAATACTAATTTTTATTCACGTCTCGTATCCTCCGTCACTCAGTCGGTAACATCCTGTCTTTATTCACTCCTTCAGGACGTGGACGTCATTTGTAATTTGCTTTACTACGTCCTGAAGAATTTACTAGGTTTGGAGAGACTTTGCGATGGGAGGAGTAAAAAATTTTTAAGTTTTTGCCAAGAAATTACCTTAGAAATCAGGTAAAATAGTTCAGTTAATTAGCAGAGCACAGGGAATGGCAGTGGTTGGGAAAATAACACTGCGAGCATTTGTCTTTATACCAAGCTCCATGAGAGGATTTAAATGTTCTTTTTCAAAGGTTTTAGATGTGATACAGTCGATTCTGACATGCAATTTCGCCGGAATAAAGATATTAATTTAACCTAATTTTTTGTTTTTAGTGGGAGCAAGTAAAACTACATATACGGTAGTTTTCAGTGTAAACGAACACTTGTATTGTAAGGGAATTAAAGATGATTTGAGGAGGATGTTTACGGAAGTAAAATTGCTTAGAATAATGGGCGCTATAATGCTGGGCTGCCGGTGTTACTCAGCATGACTTTGCTGGAAAGGCAAAATAGTGATCCAAAAAAAGCTATAGTTTTCACCTTAACTTGACTCAGATTTAGGTTATTTTACCCATTTATTTCACGTAGCTGAGCGGCAGAAAACACTGCTTTGGTTCTACATGCTTCCCATAGCACTGTTTCATGATCAGTATCATATCTTTAGTGTTAATCTATTGTTACAGCTGCACATTCTTGATAGACCGATGGTAACTATCATCATATTTTGAGTTATTTTGTTGTTACAGCTCCGCATTCATGATTGAAGGATTTTTGACTAAGTTACAGTGAAAGAGTACAACACGTGTCTGACCAGCCTCATATTATGGCTAACACCGGACAATTTTATTCAGGTATGGGAAATTAGCTAAAGCCTGGGAGTGTTCAGACCGTATCCACTTACCCATTGAATTCTGTGCCGTACGGTATGTAATTGCTTTTGTATTGGTACTTACATACGATTTTAATGAAGTTAGAAACACCTCTAGTAACGAAAGGGCAAATGAAGATTATTTTTAGGTCCTCTTATAGGAAAAATCCTTCCCAAACTGAATAACTTTCTTTCACCTTATCTTGACACAGATTTCACGTAATTTGATGGCAGAAAATGATCACTACGGCACTACCTCCTTGTCATAGCATCTCTTTGTGAGAAGGCACCATATTCTAGTGTTCATGTTTTTTTTTTTTCCTCTTGCTGGCATGGGAGACTTCGCAAAACGCCTCATCCAAAGCGTAATGTTTTACACAGAAGACCTTATTACACAAGATGGTCCATAGTTAGCCCTCCACCAGAAATTCGCCCGGTGGTATCTTACATGTTGCTGGAACGCTCATTCTGCTGGTACGGGCATGGGTGTGGCAGTGGGAGCAGGAAGTGAATGAACGCTACAGACTGATAACGTTGGCTGAGCATTCCCCAAACAATGAAGTTCCCAGTGGATTGGATGAGAATCGTTATATATGGACCACCCTGTAGTCTTGTATGTTGTCCAGCTTTTTAAGATGAATATTGACAGCAAAATGTATATCAGAGACAGGCACGTTTTCTAAGTGACATAATTTTGAGGCTTCTTAACACCCCGTCTTTAGCGCCTCATTCTGCATGTTTTACGGTAACATTCTCTTGTTTTTTTTTTTTGTATAAATATGTTTACCATCATAGCTTGCATTGCTAATACAGATGATGATATTCAGATTAATGTGCAGAATGATTCGCTACAGAAGAGGCGCTACGCAGTTTCCTAACTCACTCACAATACGAGCTTTACTACAGTACTTTTACCTTAAATTGGAACAGATTTCGTCTTTTTGTGGTCTAGCTATTTGTCTCTGTAGGATTTAGTATAGGTTAGCGGTTTGTCTGTTAGGTGATTAGTTTTAGGGTCTTTAGATTAGTTTGTCTTTATCTTATAAGGTATTAAAAATATAAAACCAAGAAAAAATTAAAAAAAATAAAAATACAAAAAAATAAATAAGATTAAAATTATTATATATATATATATGTACGTTTGCATGAAAATGTGTCTGTATGTATGCATGGAAGTGTGTGTGTGTGTGTGTGTTTGTATATATATGTATATATATTTAAATGTATATACATATATATATATATACATGGCCTTAATAACCAGGGGCTTCGGCCCCAATGGTTGATAGGCCGGGAAAAAAAAAAAAAAAAAAAAATTTTTGCGGCATATTTCGCGCTTGGTAGCTCAGTGACACCATGAGACGATATTATGGCTCTACGTCCTTTCCACACCTTTTTTTCGTGACTTGCATTGTATAATCATAATCTGTTGTTACTGCACAGCATTCAAGATAGAAGAATGAAAATTTTAGGCCACTTTGAGTTAAAAAAGTATAGCAACTCTTCCTTGGCAGTTTATTTTGGACATTATACCTGCATTTTCTCCTGCACTTTTTTTTCTTTGGTATCTTGTAATGTGACATACTCTTGTCTTCATCAGTAATACAGTTTGTCGTATATTGTAATATGCAAATTTCAGGATGGGCTGTATATTACTTATCCCAGTTCTTTGGTGATGAGGGGATGGCTTAACCAGTTACCATTCTTCTCTCCGCATCATTCTCAACCTCTCATTTGTGTTTTTCACGAAGTATGTAATTGTGTCTGCTTTTTAAATTAATTCCATAGTTGGCTAGTATAGTTCATGAGGCATCCAAAATATCTGTACTCCTCATCACCAACAGATTGAGACTTCCCTGTAACACTGGAGAATTGGGAAGTGTAATATATGTGGACGATCTTGTTTATGAATGAGTAGTAGTGGTAGTAGTAGTAGTAGTAGTGGTAGTGGTACGGTTGTAGTAGCAGCAGCAGTAGTAGTAGTAGTAGTGATGGTGGTGGAGGTGGTGGTGGTAGTAGCAGCAGAAGTAGTGGTGTTCATAAAATCAGGTGGGATGGGTCCAGAGGCGGGGAAATTCTGCTTGAGACTGGCAGAGGTTCTTTCTAAAAAGAATCATCAACCTCTGAGTTCTGTTGTGTCCTGGATGAGATGGCGACTGTCATTCTCCCTCGTGAGGTCTGCACTTTTATGCCTCACGGGCACAAGATCATTAGCCTTCAGGTCTTTCTCTGTGGCGGGAATGGATTGCGAAGCCACTGTGGTCGAGAATCGCGTTGTTCAGATTCTCCATTAGAATTACGTTTTTATTAGCACTGTAATATTAATGAATATAAAAGAATAGTAGTAGTAGTAGCAGTGGTGTTAGTAGTAGCAGAAGTAGAAGTATTAATAGCTGTAGTAGTATCAGTAACATCAGCAACCCCAGGTTCATCTGACGGTGAACCCGTTGGACTGCAGGTGGAATTTGCCCTTAGTATGCAGTCCATCATCCTCCTTTCGAGGGATGCAGGGGAGGGGGGAGATAGTGGGCGATTGTATAACAAGGAAGCTCCATCTCCAGGTCATATGAAGGCGTTCCTCTCCGGCAATATGTCTGTTATGTGAGAAAGTGAAATTACGAAACCTCTCAAGGCAACGAAAATATTACAATTGTTTGGCTTCACAGGACGCGTCAGTGATAAGGAAACTGGAAAATTGTGGAATAATTGTTGTTGTTGGTGTGGTTCTGGATGACACCGGTGTTAACCCTTTAGACCACAAGTATCTAGGAGTTTCAGTTGCAATCTACAACGAGGAGCCGTTTACGGTGTAAAAGTATAGAAGTGCACGTTTAAAGGAAGGGTTGTTTTTAGTGTAATTTGTGCGAACCGTCTTTCTGTCTTTCTATATGTATAAGTGACTCATGTCTGCATCTATCTATCTGTCTGTCTGTCTATAGCCAGATGCTTTAATCCCGGAGGGGGGGTGTCTGCACACCTTCCGTCTCCATGTCACTGTCCTCCGCTATCACACTGCTTTCCCTCTAACTCACACATTCCTCATTCACATAGCATTTTATTATTGTTGTTATATACATAGAAATTTGGTAGTAGCGTATTCTGACTAGATGTACAGTGGAGGACATAGGTTTACCCTGTATTTCATTTCCTGTTCTTGGCATTTTTGTTTGGCGGCTGATATTCTTATGATGAGTGAGGCTTTCTCTGCTCACAGGCGATTCTCTGATAAAGTGACGGACGTGCTTTAACTGTTACGTATACGCAGTGGAATCCTAGACTAACCCTTATCCCCGATCGTACTCAGTAAATATATCGAGACTGTAACTATACTATACCTATTTAAAGAAAGGATGGGGTAAGCATGTAAGTATAATAAATCAGCGTGTTTTTATCAGTATTGTTAACAGCTCCGATCAAAGATATAAAAGCAGCACAATGGGCATAAAAGCAAATACTGTACTAAGAAGTCAGAAAAGATGTAAAATCAGGCCTAAAACAGAGTGTCAACATAAAGATGGCTAAATGTTGGAACCTTCATATAGCTTCATCGGAACAGTTCTTTCAGTTATGATGCTACAGTTCCTCCTTAACTTGACAGTACATGAAATATGAAAGAACCTTATTATCCCTGACAACTCATGCTTGGTGCAGCTCTTAGTAGTCTGTCACTGCTGATGCCCGACGATTTTATTCCGCTGAGCGACTGCCAGAGGCTGTGAGTGTTGATACTGTTACGGAACAGAGAAAGATAATGTACACTTTAAGTGAGAATACTAAAAATCACTACTGTCCCGTAAAGTTCCAGGTTCAAAACAAAGAGTTAGGTAAAATTATAAGTTAAAGTTTAATGCTCAAACTAACAACAAAACATTCAGGACTCATAAGGATAATGTAATGGCAAATAAACAGGTTAAATATATGGTTAACTGCAATAGCCTCTATTAACACGAAATTAGCAAGAGTAAATTTATCTAAGTCAGCCCTGATAAAATGAAAATACACCAGGTAATGCTCAGTTAATGCAAGATAAATAATGACAGATACAAACTATTATAAAAAATGACTGACATAAAACCCAACATTAATCACAAACACTTCACTAGGCCTAAGAATTAACCTTATGCTACACAGTACAAGAAAAAATGCGATAACACTTATACTCAAATTACACACAGCTGCTAGATGTTTGGAGATTTCTTGAGCACTCACAATAATAATATCTGTACAGGGGAGGACAGAGATGTGAACAAAATGAGGAGCAGATCTAAGTGGCAATGATGCAGAGACTGAGCTCATTATATAGGGGCCAGGAGAGCTTGATACAACTTGTAAGAAGGACGCGCAAATGAAGCCATGGGGACAAAGAGTTGACAATCCCGCTCTAAATAACAGAGAGAACGACTTACTCTACTATAACGGTAGAAGGGGGGGACTGAGGCAGAACACGCTCGTGATCAAACATGCAGCATACTGTGCGTTAAAATTACACAAAGGATGATGAAATCATAGGCTATGTAACACCTCCCCACAAAGAAAAAAGAAATTTACAAAGGAAATTTCTTATTACTCTAAAACAATCTGTACATGGCATTACAGAACATGCAAATGTCTTTCCTAATGTTACAAAACATGAGATCTCCCTAGCACGTTCAGTCATAGGTGCTTGCCAGTATCCCTTTAACAAATCAAACTTACTTATGTACCTAGCCTTTCCGATCTTGTCTATGCAATCTTCCACACGAGGGAGAGGGTAAGTGTCTGTTTTAGTTATCTGATTAACACGTCTGTAGTCGATGCAAAGCCTCTGTGACCCACCTGGCTTAGGGACTAGAGTGACAGGAGAACTCCACTCGCTCTGACAGGGCTCAATCATCTTGTGGTCCAACAGGTAGCCAAGCTCCTTCTGGATGAGAGGAACTTTCACTGGGTTCACACGGTAAGGAGGCAATTTAATTGGCTTTGCGTCTCCAACATCGACATCATGCATCAACACAGTGGTTCTTCCTGGAGTGGCACGGAACACTTGCGGGTACTCCTGCAGTAATGCCGAAAACTCCTGCCTTTCCTCGGGAGGTAGATGAGAAAGCTTAGTCTGGAGATCATTCATGATATCAGGATTCTTCCCCAAACTATCACTCAGGCTCATACTGCATGGGAGAGCTTCACTTGCAGACTCGGGTGGAACAGCTACAGTGCAGACTGGATTATTTTCGTCCCGCCTGTGATATAACTTTAGCATGTTGATGTGACATAGTTGCTTGCTCTTTCTACGATCTGGTGTGGCGATGACATAGTTGACATCACTGAGTTTCTTCTCCACGAAATAAGGACCACTAAACTTGGCTTGAAGAGGTTGCCCATGAACTGGTAGCAGAATCAAAACCTGATCGCCTGCCTGAAAGTGACGTAACCTGGACTTCTTATCATACCAAGTCTTCATCTTCTCCTGAGCAGCTCCTAAATTCTCTCTCGCCCGCTGTAAAGCAGTGGACAGCCGTTCTTTGAACTTCATCACATACTCCAGCAGGTTGACGTCATCTTCCTCCGACAGCCAGCATTCCTTGAGTAACTTAAGGGGTCCTCTTACTTCATGGCCAAACAGTAGTTCAAAAGGTGAGAAGCCCAGTGATTCATTTGGAGATTCTCTTGCGGCAAATACAACAAATGGAAGACCTTTGTCCCAGTCTTTCTGATGTTCCAAACAGTATTTCTTGAGCATCGATTTGAGTGTTTAATGATATCTCTCCAACGCTCCTTGGGTCTGGGGATGGTAAGCTGAAGACGTGATCTGGGTGATGCCCAACTCTTTCAGAGACTGCTTGAAAACGTTTGACATGAAATTACTTCCCCGGTCTGACTGTACCTCCTTGGGCAGAACAAACTTTGTGAAGAACCCTAGCATTTCCTTAACCACGTTCTTTGCTGAGATATTTCTAAGTGGAATGGCTTCAGGATAACGAGTAGCCATATCAATCAGGGTCAACACATAAGAAAATCCTGAAGAAGTTTTATGAAGAGGGCCCACAATATCCACCAACACACGGGTGAAAGGCGCCTCAAAAGTAGGAATGGGAACTAGAGGTGCAACGTTTTCGGTCTGATTACACTTTCCCACAACTTGACAGGTGTGACAAGACTTACAATACCAGGAAACATCCCTGAAGATACCTGGCCAGTAGAAGTGTTTCAAAATGCGTGCCACAGTCTTCCTTACTCCAAGGTGTCCTGCCAAACTGGAATCATGAGCCACTCTAATGATATCCTGCCTACAAACACAAGGGATGACAACTTGATGTACAACCTCCCATTCACAGTCGGCTGATGCTGTTGGGGGTCTCCACTTCCTCATAAGTACTCCTGACTTTACATAATAACAAGTAGAAGCACCGGCTGACTCTTCTTCACTGTAAGCAGAGTTAGCTAGACCTTTCAACTCAGGGTCAGCAACCTGCAACTCAGCCAACTCTTGACGAGACAAATTATCAACACTACGGGGTACTGCCTCATCTGGTGAGTGGTCCAAATTAGCAAGAAAAGTGTCAGCTAGGATAACATCATCATCATCATTATCCTCTAAATCACCAGTAACTTTAGACTTAGCCCTAGTGACAGCACATGCAGGGAACACATCAGGGACATCACAATCCTGGGACACAGCCGCTGGCTCACTAGACAACTGAGGAGCTGGACACACTTGACTTCCACCAATATCATTTCCAAGTAAGAAAGTTACACCTGACATTGGGAGTGTCTCAACCAACCCAACCATAACGGAACCATTAACAAAACCAGACTCTAAATTCACTCTGCACAGAGGGACAGAGAAGTAATTATTCCCTACACCTTGTAAGATTACAGTTTCATCAGAGGAATTAACATTAGAGCCTAGAACACTAGTCAGCATAAGGGATTGGCAAGCACCTGTATCACGATATATTTGAACTGATTTCCTGTCATTACTGTCCAGAGGACTGACAAAACCATCAGACAGGAAATTAGCACATGAACTCTTGAGAGTGTCACCCACGTTACTGCTCAAAAGAGGAGCTCCATCATGAGAATTTAAGTTACCCCTCAAAGCAGGTTCAGTTAACTCAGTTAAAGAATTCTGGGAACTCTCAAGAGTGGACACTAGACCAATTGACTGAATATTTAAAGACTCCTTTTTGTTCACATCACGCTGTCTCCTGAAACATCTCTCCGTAGTATGACCAAGCTTACTACAATAAGTACATTTACTTTTCTGAAATCTAGAGGTGAAGCTGGTATTTACTTCCTGAGAAACATCATCCTTATTCTCTTTCTTGTTACCTGTACTCTGAGTAGAGGCAACGCACTTACTCTCAGCTTTCCTTTTTCCTCCAGAATATCTCTTGTGAGTGAGAACCTATTCATCAGCTAAAACTGCAGCATCAGACAAATTATCTATCCTTTTCTCATCAAGATATAGGCTTATATCTTTATAAATACACCTTTTGAAGTCCTCCAGCAAAATCATCTGCTTAAATTTGTCAAAATCAGAATCCACATTCTTAGAATTTAACCACTGCTCTAACAGATCTTCTTTGATTTTTGCATACTCAACATGGGATTGCTTATCTTGCTTGTAAGTTGTCCTAAATTTTACTCTATAAGCTTCAGGAACAAGCTCATAGGTCTTAAGAATCAAGCTCTTAACTACATCATAATTATCAGACTGATCCTGAGGCAAAGATGCATAAGTTACTTGAGCTTTACCGGTGAGAACAGTTTGAAGGAGTACTGGCCAATTCTGTTTGGGCCAATTAAAACCTGTAGCTACCCTCTCAAACAACTGAAAATACTTTGTTAAATCAGATTCATTAAAAGGAGGGACAAGTTTAACATTTTTAGCCACATCAAAATCATCAGAGCTAGATGATCCAGTTCCACCTTGTTTCATGCGATACTCATGGTCTGCCTGAATCCTAGCAATTTCAACTTGTGCCTCAGCCTCTTTAGCACGTGCTTGAAATTCAGCCTCCTTAACACGAGCCTCCGCCTCCTTAGCCTTAGCCTCCTGCAGGGCTAGCTGTAACTTAGCTAATTCAATCTGCGTTTGCTCATTTCGAGGAGTTACATTAAACAAGCTTTCATTAATCATGTCAACAATTTGATCTTTAGAATGATGAGAGCGAACAGCAATTCCCAATTGTTGAGCAACAAGCTTAAGTTCATTCTTTGTTCTGTTTTCTACATCACACACTGTTTGCACATTTGACAAAAAATCTTTGGCTTCATCAAGTGTAGTAATAGTAGACATAATTAATAAGTAACAGTCACAAAATATCAAGCAATATCCTTATGATAATATCCTGAATATCCTGATGAGAGGTCGCCAAATTTATGTTACGGAACAGAGAAAGATAATGTACACTTTAAGTGAGAATACTAAAAATCACTACTGTCCCGTAAAGTTCCAGGTTCAAAACAAAGAGTTAGGTAAAATTATAAGTTAAAGTTTAATGCTCAAACTAACAACAAAACATTCAGGACTCATAAGGATAATGTAATGGCAAATAAACAGGTTAAATATATGGTTAACTGCAATAGCCTCTGTTAACACGAAATTAGCAAGAGTAGATTTATCTAAGTCAGCCCTGATAAAATGAAAATACACCAGGTAATGCTCAGTTAATGCAAGATAAATAATGACAGATACAAACTATTATAAAAAATGACTAACATAAAACCCAACATTAATCACAAACACCTCACTAGGCCTAAGAATTAATCTTATGCTACACAGTACAAGAAAAAATGCAATAACACTTATACTCAAATTACACACAGCTGCTAGATGTTTGGAGATTTCTTGAGCACTCACAATAATAATATCTGTACAGGGGAGGACAGAGATGTGAACAAAATGAGGAGCAGATCTAAGTGGCAATGATGCAGAGACTGAGCTCATTATATAGGGGCTAGGAGAGCTTGATACAACTTGTAAGAAGGACGCGCAAATGAAGCCATGGGGACAAAGAGTTGACAATCCCGCTCTAAATAACAGAGAGAACGACTTACTCTACTATAACGGTAGAAGGGAGGGACTGAGGCAGAACACGCTCGTGATCAAACATGCAGCATACTGTGCGTTAAAATTACACAAAGGATGATGAAATCATAGGCTATGTAACAATACTAATACCATTAACCCACTGAAATTCGGCAGAAATTTAATGTTCTATCACACCTGACACCCATAACAAGTAATCAGTATTCTGCAAGGGATTTCCTTATTAGTTTCTTATTTAATCAGGAAATTGTACATGACGCTGACATCTTTTCACATTTCCTGGAGGGCAAATGCTTTGCATTTTGGTGGTTTGTCTTTGGTGTTCTCGTTTTTACCAACACTCGCTGACACAGGCTCACTTTATTTCTGGGTTGATTGGACAGAAAATACAGTATTATGCAGACAAGTTCAATCGGTAGAGAGTTGGCTTGCAGTCCTTACGGACCCGGGTTCAAATCCCGCTGAGGCAGGGAACAGTTTAAGGATTTGAATTTCATAAAATCAGACTTTACTGATCTACCAAAAGGGCCGCCGACATGTCGTAAAAATACCTCCGCTAATGCCAATACACCAGTCCTGTATGAGACAGCCCTAGCATGTATTCAATATGGACGGTGGGTGTTAGCGCCGAAGTGGTGACATGTAGAGGTGTGCGATACGTAGGAGGACTACTGGGCCTTGAAAGCAGGCTGTGAAGCCTATGCCCAGAGTCGATCACATAAAAAAAAAAAAAAAAAAAAAAGTTGCTTCAGCCTGCCATCTCTAGTAACCTTTATCAGATTTTCGATTTAGGCCTTTAAGGTTATTTCTTAACCCAGAAAGTTTAAGAATACGGGAATGGTACTAACAGACGACCAGACAAACATTCCAGTACAGCATATATATATTTTTTTAAATAACAGAACAGAGGAAGGAAAAGCAAATGATTAAAAAAAAAAAAAAAAAAAAAAGATTACTGGTATTCTCTGTTCATAAAATATCTGTAACAGTTAGACTTGAACAGCTGTGGATTGAAGTTTAGAGGGAAACAACTCTGGGAAAGCGAGTTCCAGAGAGATGCAGTTCGGGGAATGAAAGAATTCTGATAGGCAGAAGTTCTGCAATATGGCTAAGTGACATTCCAGTCATGAGCGCTACCAGATGCCCGTGTAGCACGAGGGAAGGCATGGAGAGGTAGCACCATGGACGCAACTTTATCTGAGCATTTGCCATAAAAATATCTGCAAAATAATGCAAGGGAGGCAACATTCCTTCTTACTTGTAGGGGAGGTAGTTTATTTGTAATGGCAGGGTTGTTAATAATTCTAACAGCTTTGTTCTGAATTTTGTCTAGTTGTTTTAATGCAACTTCTCCACATCCATTCCACAAGGGTGAGCAATATTCAAACTGAGAGCACACATGACTCTTATAACTTGTAGCTAACTGCTCGTCAGTGAAGAAGTTACGGACTCTGTACGATAATCCAAGTTTCTTTGAGGCGGTTTTAGCAAGTGATCTAACATGAGAGGTCCAGCTGAGGGCATTGTTAAGTGAGACGCCGTGAATTTTAATACTTTTGTAGATGGGAATATTAGTAGCACTGAAGGTAATACACGAATCTGGCAATATCTGTCTGTTAGTAAATTATATATATTAGTTTTACTAGCATTAAATGAGACAAGGTTGTTTTGTCCACAAATACCCATCGTAGATGGGTCTTGATTTATGGAGATGGCTGTACTGAGTTGAGAGGTAGAGATAATAGACTTTGTAAATGCGGTGGGTGTCTGAGTGTGAATGAACTATGTAGTGCTGGGTCATCTGCATATGAGTGGATGGGATTGTGGGTGACAGATTAGAGATCATTAATATGAACTAGGAACAGGGTTGGCGCCAGAAATGATCCCTGCGGTACGCCGGCGTTAATTGCGTGGAAATTGGAATATACATCATCTACTTTTACACCTATTTTCCTGTCGCTGATATGAGGAAATCAAAGGAACAAAAGATGTTAGTCCATAGCAAGGGAGTTTGGCCAGCAGGGAACGGTGCCATACTTTGTCGAAAGCTTTTTAAATATTAAGGGCTACTGCATGAGTTTCTCCATGATTGATGGATGGTATGAGTCAGGAGACTGAGTATTTCACTGGTTGAACTTTCGTGGCGATAACCATATTGTCTGTCACTAATTAAGTTGTTGGATTCAGCTTTGAACGCTATTATGGTACGGACGAATTCGATGTGGTTGTATACTACAACCTTTTTTTTTTTTTTTTTAGTCTTTTCCTGTAAGCTAGAGATGCAAGCAAAGACATTAGCCTGTTCACATATAAGAAGTAGGCTATACTTTGGAAAATGTCATGCATTTCTGGCAGATAGTAACAGTGTTTTACATCATCGTTCTTACCAATGCACTATTTTATTAAGCCAAATATGAAATTGAAATTGATATAGCTTTCATATCGTCTTCATGACAAGAGATCTTCCTTTACTGCGTAAGTCAAACAACATATAGTTTTTCTTTATTTTTGTTTCAATGTCAGTTTTATTCTGCATTGAGGAGATACATCCTCCTTGAGGGAGTAGATACATTCTTTAATAAACCCTTTGTAGAAGGGGTGCTTCCGTTAAGACGAGTTAATTCGTCTGGCAGATGCAAGAATACAGTTAAAGGAAAGTCATCGAAGTGAAGTAGTTAAGCAGAATAAAATCATTCGGAGATAAAAACAGACTCCTTCATCCTAAGCGGTTAAAAGGTCGCACTCTCAGAGACTGACTTTTTTTTTTTTTTTTCAATATTCCCAGGCAAAAGCGGATAAGGAGGGTTAAAATATCACTGTGTAGAAATCGGCTGAAAATAGTTGTTGGTAAGAGAGAGAGAGAGAGAGAGAGAGAGAATAGAGTTGTGTGTGTGTGTGTAATGTCCCCAGTTCATTAATAACTATTTCATTATGAAATTATTTATCTGTTTTTCACTGCAAATTAAAATACTGCCTTGTTAATTGACCTGTCCCACTCTAAAAACCCCAGCAACATCAGTGGGTCTAGTAGAAGACAGGTCAATATTCGTCTTAATACGTTCAGTGTGATGACCTATTTTTTTAGACATGTCATCGCGAAGCCAGAGCAGAGCATTGTTTAGACCAGCGTGTGTCTTTGTTTCTATATTTTCCTCTCCGGTAACAAAGTAAGTCAATTAGTTTGGTCTGATTATATCAAAGCTTGGTGGAAGGATTGAAGGAAAGGAAAGAATGAAGGGAAACAATTTTGAGAATAAAATATCAAGTCACAGGACAAGCTGGGTTCCTCCCTCTGTGTCTGTTTCTGAACAAAACTATATTAATAATCTTGTCACCTGCACCAAACTTGCTGTAAGGTTGAGGCTCACCTAGTGGGCTGAAGTTTAGTTATTGAGAACAATAGGTCAGAGGTCAAGGTCACTTGGCGAGGCCAACTTAAACTTATATACCCGATTTAAACCAGATTTTGTTAAGCGACTCTAGGATATGAGAAAATAAAGGAATTACATTAAGAAAAGTCCGCTTAATGTCAAGGTCGCATGGAAAGGTCAAAGTTTAAGGTCACATAACTAAGCCAATTTAGACAGTTTCAGTACGATTTAGGCCACCATTCGTGGGAGGGTTCAGGGTAAAACAATGATCAGGGGATTTGACTTTGAAAACTTAATAGGTCATAGGGTAAGGTCGAGTGATGAGCCATAATATATGAAATAGTTTTTGTTTTATTTTCACCGAACTTGTAGCGACTGAAGGTGAGACAGGGATGAAGAAACTTGATACTGAGAACCATCAAATATTAAACGTCACAGGACAAGGACAACTGCAACAATTTTAATTCGACTTAGACCGAAGCAAGTGGAAGTGCTAGGGGTCAGGCAAGAGTGTAGTAATTCGATTTTGAGAACAGTAAGTCGAAGGTCAAAATCACAAGACCAGGTCAAATATTTCCCCCGTACAGCAACTGGTGGGTCAGATTGTGGACCTATGCAAATGCTCCTTTGTATTTCTTGCTGCTACCAGACGACTTTCTTTAACTTAGCACAGACTTTTAGGAGAGGCATGATTAATGAAGTCATTAGCCAATTCCATGAGTTTCAAATGTCTCTTCAAAGTGACAAACATCGTCTGATGGCAGTACTCAAATAACCGGGGTTGATAGTCTCTCTCTCTCTCTCTCTTTCTTTCTTTCTCTCTCTCTCTCTCTCTCTCTCTCTCTCTCTCCCTCTCTTTCTTTCATCTGTATTAAACTAGAAAGAAATCAGCAAATATTTATCCTGCCATCGCCCTAGAACGAGATATAACGATGATATTATTATAGATATTAGTGTAAGTAAGTGGGTCAAGATGTAAGTAAGCCCTTAAATATGATGGTCACTTATAGAACACTTGTGAGATAAGAAACGAATATACTGCACAGCACTTTCCATGTTCCGGTAAGAAAAGAAACACAGTATGAACATAAGTAAACTTTTTCACATGTACTGTAGAGCAAGAGCGGATGCTGTTTTGACCTGTGTGTGTGTGTGTGTGTGTGTGTGTGTGTGTGTGTGTGTGTGTGTGTGTGTTTGTGCACGTATATGTGTGTGTGCGTGTGTAAGAGTGTTTAAGCACTTGTGCATGTGTGTGTGTGTGTGTGTGTGTGTGTGTGTGTGTGTGTGTGTGTGTGAAGAAAATAACTAAGTTTCAATCCGACTTTAGTGATGGTAGGGTGAAGGCGTGAGGATTAGCCAGCGAATAAACCTAAGAAACAGTTGGTGAAGGGTGAAGATGACATGGGTAGATCAAACGTTGACCAAAGAATATCTACTTAAATCCAGTTCTGATCGGACTTGAAGGAACTGATGAGCAGCGGAAAGAATAAAGTAATTTAATCATGAGAAGTCAGTCTAGGGACAAGTTCACAGGACACGATTAAAGTTCTAACGCTGAGGATCGCCAAGGATTAATCCTGTTATTATATTTTTAGGGCAATGGATCTCAGGACAAGGTCACACTGCAAGACTAACTCACAGCTTTTATCCGATTTCCATGTAACTTTGTGGAAGGGTTGAGAATACGCAAGAATGAAATTATTCGATTTTAAAAAGAAACAGTCGAAGGTCAAGGTCACAAAGAAGGGCCAAATACCAAGGGCAGAGAACAAGGTCGACTCAGACAGTTTTGTCCGGTCTGACCTAAGTTTGGTGGAAATGTTGAGTGTCAGGGAAGGACGGTGGGAGTCAGGTTTGAGAATAATCAAGGGTCAAGGAAGATGGGCAAGGTAAAATTTCGTCCCATGTGTGTGTGTGTGTACTGTAAGCAAATAACTGAAGTAGTCTGGATCTGAATTAGATCAAACTTCGTGTGTATGTTGGGTATTACCTCAATGGATATATATATATATATATATATATATATATATATATATATATATATATATATATATATATATATATATATATATATTTTATAAGAACATTAGGTTACAAGTTATGGTCACAAGGCCATGTCGACTTAAATATTTTCTATCCGATGTAACCTAAACTTTGAGTAAGGGTTCATGTTAAAATAAGAGTAAAGAGAGTCAATTTCGAGAACACTTAATCATAGGTCAAGGCCACAGGGAAAAATCAGACATCATTGCAACTAGTCAAAGTCAGTTCAGACAGTTTGTATCTGATATCAGTACAATGTAGTGATTGTGAGAGAATGAAGTATTTTGATACTGAGAGTAATCTGCCACAGGTCAAGGTCACAGGGCAGAGTCAAATAATCGGCCCTTAGACCAGTTGGCAAGAGCAGATGTTGCACTCTCTGAATGCCTCTTCTTTTTTTTTCTTTTTTTTTTCCATCGTGTGTTAAAATAATATTGGAAAAAATGAGATAGACAAAAAGACGGATAGGTAGATGGATGGTTGGATGGATGAGTTAATTGGTGGGTGGATGGATAAATATAGAGAGATGTTTGGTGGGATGGACGCCATACACAAAAATTTTTTGTACTCAATTGTCCCTGCCTATTCAACCCATTCGCTGTTCCTCCTCTCCCCCACCAACATCTTACCCAGTATCAGACTGTTATGTCATTTAATCACCACCAACGCCACTCCACCTTCCGAGGAGGTCGTCATCCTGCCCTGTCCCATGACCACCATTCACAGTCATATTCAACTCAGACCAACTCATCTCAGCCCAACCAATTCCAACTTAACGTCCCAACGCAGCCCAGCCCAGCCCAGCCCAGTCCAACCCAACCCAGCCCAGTCCAACCCAACCCAACCCAATCAAATTTAACCTATACCAACCTAACCCAGCCTGGGCCAATCCACCCCAAGTTAATCTAACAACCAAATCAGACTGACCAAACAGAATCTAACCCAACCCAATCCAGTCCAGCCCAACTCAACCCATCCACAGTTAAATACACCAAACCAAACCAAAGTAAACTCTGTCTTGCATAACATAGTCAGAGTAAATTAACCAACCAAACACCCCACTAATTCAGCTCACATTCCACCCTGACGGGCTTCATTCTGCCCGTGTCCACGCTAATTAAATATAGATGGACGAATCTAAACTAATTAACCAACCTAATTTATTTTTTTGAGTCATTAGGGAAAAGTCCACAATCCTTTCCCAGCACATTTTGGTCATTGAGATCAACCTACACCTTGGCCCATATCTGAGGCACCATTTTTTTTGAGCTAGCGAATTTTCGTGGACTGCGGGAACAGCTCAGTCAACATTACCAGTTTTTACCTTGCGCCATTTTCTGCCTTTCATAACTTTATTCATGTAGTATAATGTCTGCTGGTTTACATCCACTGACTTCGTGGTTAATTAATGCTGCCAAAATGTCTGACTCCTCTCACCAACAGTCTGAGCCATCCCCACAACTTACAAGATAGGAGGGTGCAATATACGGACCATCCTATCTACACTGTATCCGTGTAAACCTTAATTTGTTTATTATGACTGTTACTTTTTCTACAACTTACATCATTGATCTGTTTCAGGTATGTCAGTCGGGGGATCTTTAAGTTGACTAAAGTCATCCGGGGGTAAGTAGAACAAAAAAGCAAAACAGATAACTCCTTGAACTGTGTGTGTGTGTGTGTGTGTGTGTGTGTGTGTGTGTGTGTGTGTGTGTGTGTGTGTGTGTGTGTGTGTGTGTGTGTGCGTGCGTGCGCGCGCGCGCGCCCTTATTCAGTGACTGAATACAGGTATTATTAGAAAAATTATACTCTAATTTCGAAAAGTTGATTGTTGTGGTTGTTCTTGTTGTTGTAGTTGTTTTTGTTGTTGTAGTAGTTGTTGTTGTAATTGTTGTTGTAGTTGTTTTTGTAGTTGTTGTTGTTGTCGTTATTGTTGATGTTTTTGTTGCTGTTGTTGCTACTGCCCCAAGTTCATTTGTACGTGAAACCAGGGAACTAAAGACTGAAGACTCCCTTTTCCCACAGTAAACAATCCTCCTTTCTGGGGATAGGGAAGAAGTTGGGTGTTTTTATAACCAGGCAGCTGCACGGCCTAGTTATATCGGTGCCACCACTGGAAGGCGCCCCTCTTTAACACCTGGAAAATCTATTTGCTGGACAGATGCAACAGCTTCGGCCTGACCTGGACTCTCAGGAGGTTCAGATCGGGTTTACACTGTTGTATCTCTTCATTAGGCAGCAATTCCGGTGCTGGAGAGGGACGCCTTCACGTGGTAACATCTATATAACTGGATGGCTCCACTGCCAGGTTATGAAATCGTTTCTCGTTTTCTTCCCCGTCCTCCCCAAAGAAGAACAGTGGGCTGCAGGAGAAGGGTAATTTGCACACTGGCTTCACGTTCACATGAGCCTGGGGTTGTAGCTGCTACTACTACTTCTATTACCACCACTAAACAGGATTTCCAAATGTAGAGATAACTCTTCATTTAAGTAATTCACCCCACAGTCTTAGCAAGATACACCTATCTATCTGTCTTATTGCCAGATGCCTTAATCCCGTAAGGGGTGGCCACAAACAAATCTCCTTCATGACTCCCGGTCCCTTGACATTTCACTGCCCTGCGCCCAGCTCACACACCCCTCTGTCATAATTATACCTCTCCACTCCATCCCCCCATTTCATCCTCGGTCTCCCGCTCCCTCTCCCCCCCTCCATCTCACTTACATACACTCCTCGTTAGTCTCTCGCTCTCCATCCTCACCATATGGCCAAACCACCTCAGTGTATTTCTCCTAACGCTTTCCATCACATCCACATCCATACCACAACACTCCTTCACTTCCTCATTTGTCGGTCTGTCCATGCAACTCCTCATGCTTCTTTCAAATAACTCATTTCCATTGCTCTCACTCTTGACTTGTTTCCTTCCAACAAGGTCCAAGCTTCACTTCCATTTGTTAGAGCTGGTGTCACAATAATATCACTTTTTTAATTCCATGCTCACATCCCTGTTTCGTATCACTGCTTTCAAAGAACTAGCAACCTTTCTTCCTTGTTGTACCCTTTCGAGCACTTCACCCTCTAAACTTCCATCCTTAATCACCACACAACACAAATCCTTATGTGTACTCACATTTTCCATTTCCTCATCATCCAACCTCACTGTACATCCAGTGACTTCATTTCTCTTGAAGACCATAACTTTACCCTTTCCTACAGTCACCTTTGGATTCCGTTTTTTACACACACTTCCAGACACATTCACCAAGCCTTGCAGTTCCCATTCGTCTTCACTTAAGAATACAGTATTATTTGCAAACAACAGTACAGCTAGTTTCCAAACGCTGCCCTCACTCTTCAGGGATGCTCCAACATCCACTGCCCTACCTTGTATCTCTTTTATCACCCCATTCATATACAGATTGAACAGCCATGGAGACGTCAAAAATCCCTGTTTCTATCCAACATCCAAATTGAAAAAATCACTCAATTCATAATCCACATGCACTGCAGCCTTAGCCCCCTCATACATACTTTTAACGACATTCAGCAACTTTCCATTTACTCCATATATTCTTACTATTTTCCACATTCTTTGTCTATCCACCCTGTCATATGCTTTCTCCAAATCCATCAATGCTGCATATAACTTCTTTTCATTCTCTAGAAACTTTTCCACTACAGACCTAAGAATGGATATCTGATTTGTACAACCTCTTCCCTTCCTAAAACCTCCCTGTTCTTTACCAACTAATTCCTCTGTTATTTCCCTACCTCTGTCAGTAAGTATCCTACCATTCATTTTCCCTATAAGTATCCTACCATACAATTTTCCTATTACAGTAAGAAGACTTATGCCCCTATGATTACCGCACGTTTCTTTTTTCCCCTTTTCCTTTGTACAGGGGAATAATAATACCTGACTTCCAATCCTCCGGGACTCTACCTTCCTCCCAGGGTAATATGCGCATCTTCCGTACCCATTCTACTCCTATCTCTCTCTCCCCCATGCTTCAGCATTTCTCCACACACTCCATCTATTCCCAGGGCTTTTGACTTTCTTCATTGCTTCCACTTCTTCCACCCTACTGACTTCTTCCTTTCGTCTCACATACCTCCTTCTCCCAGCCACTCCCCAGCCACATATCCTAGCATCACTTTCATTCTCAATGGTTAACAGTTCCTGAAAGTGTTCTCTTCATCTGTTTACTTTTTCTCCCTTCTCCACGAGCAATCTACCATTTTTATCATTCTCTTCCCCCTTCTTTATCACCCTGTCCTACACTCTTTACCTCATTCCAGAACATTTTTCTTACATTCCCTCCACATTACACTCAAAGACCTTCCAAATTCCTCATATACTCTCTTCTTCCCCTCTCATACTAATCTTTTCACCTCTCTTCCTCTCTACATATAACTCTCTCTTCCGACTCTCAACTTCCTCCACGCCTCTGCATCCCATCCACTCACTATATTCATTCTTCTTTTGTGCCACAGCATGTCTCACTTCTCCATTCCACCATGCTCTTCCTTGCATCCCCTTTCGTCTTTTCTTCACCCCACACACCACCTCACATGCTGCACAGACTTCTGTGAATTTCTTGCATATGCCTTCCACGTCCCACATCTGCTCCAGATCATATTTACCCAATTGCTCCTCCACTTCTTTCATATATTCTGCCATTTTTCCATCATCTTGCAACCTTTTTACCCTCCTTGTATGGACTACTACTTCCAGTCCTTCCTCCCTTTTATTCCTCCATTGCATTTGATCTTGACTTTCACCACCACCACCACATGGTGGTCAGAAAGTTCACTCCCCCAAACTTTGTATGCTCATATTGCATCCATTACACACCGTCTCATTCTGTCATCCACACACACATAATCAGTTCGTTCAGTTCACCACCCACCCTTCGCATAACTCGCCACGTATACCTGTGGATCATTTTGTGTCTAAAGAGGATACTGGCTATCACCAACCCCCTCCCCGCACTGCCATTATCGTCCACTTCTTCAGGCACACCCCACTCACCAACTACTCCATCCGCCTTTACATTCCCTACTTTTCCATTCATATCTCCAATCAAAAAACATTCTCTCTTTCCTATAAATCTTTTCAAAGCAGGCCTCCACGTTTGCCCAGAACTCTTCTTTCACTTTATTTGCACGATCTTGCTTTGGCGCGCGCGCGCGCGCACGCACACACACACACACACACACACACACACACACACACACACACACACACACACACACACACACACACACACACACACACACACACACACACACACACACACACACACACACACACACACACACACACACACACACACACACACACATATATTTGTAGCGTTAATTTCAATCTTACCCACACAATCTTTCAACACTCTTATCCATACTCTCATATATTCTCCTTCCATCTCTTGCACACAATACACACTTTTTTTTGCCCTCTCATTCTCACCTACTCCCGCGCATATACCCCATCCGTACTCCCACACTCTCACATTTGTCTGTCAATCTCTTTTTTTTTTTTTCTGTATCTTATTTTTATCCATGTATTAGCTGTCGGTCTGTCTATCTAAAATAAATTTTTCTACCTGCCATGCTTATCCGCCTTTCTATCTACGTATCCAGATATCTGTTTCTCTACATAACCATTCTTCCGTCCATCACTGTTTTTGTCTGCCTGTATATCTATCTGTATATGTGTCTATCTGTCTCCATATCCATCCATTTGTCTTTCTAACTGTCTGCTTGTCTACCTATATTCGGACCCAGCTACCTATATCCGGACCCATCCACATCATTATATATATATATATATTTATATATATATATATATATATATATATATATATATATATATATAGATATATAGATAAATATATAGATATAGATATATATATATATATATAGATATATATATAAATATATATATATATATATATATATATATATATATATATATATATAGATATAGATATATAGATATCTGTCTATCTATCTATCTATCTATATCTATCTATCTATCTATCTATCTATCTATCTATCTATCTATCTATATATATATATATATATATATATATATATATATATATGTCATTCATCATCCAATCCTACTTTGCCCCATGAGAAGCGTTGGAGCCCCGGGCTAGGCAAGTTGGTCCTGACTTTTAAGATGAGAATGACCAGCCTCACTCATCCCTGAGTGGCATTACATGAGCAATAAACCCCAACCACCCCATGGATATAAACCTTCACCAGCTTAATCCAATTGGAGCGCCGTAATTACCTTCTAAACCACCAGGCGCCAAACTTAGGTTATATGGTTACCACCCAGCGTAGTAAATGGTTCCTGGTGTACAGGAAACATTGGGCTTGTCACTCAGTGTAGAGTTACCCACAGGCAGAAGGAAGAGGAATGAATGAAGTAAAGACAGACAGAAGAGGGAGTCTAAAGTCACCCGTAGGCAGAAGGACGAGGAAAGAATGAGGAAAGAAAGACAGAAGAGGATGGAAGGAAAGAATGATGGGGGAGATGATTTGGCAGACACCCAAGACCAGTGATATATATATATATATATATATATATATATATATATATATATATATATATATATATATACACACACTCCACAACTGAGGTGCCCTTGGGGAAACTTATAACACAGAGCCAGCCAGTGAGAATCAAGATGATTTTCCACTTCATATTAATTTTATTACAGGTGACTTTCCCAAAACTTGTCACCTGTGATAAATATGAAAATATGCAATTAAATCAATAACACGTGATTCATAGATATGCTGATATCCACAAGGAAAAGGAAACACGATATATCCCGAGCTCTTTGTATTGACATTTTCAGGAGAGAGCTTCCCTGATGATGTGAATACACGAAAGCGCTCAGGATATATCGTGTTTCCTTTTCCTTGTGGATATCAGCATATATATATATATATATATATATATATATATATATATATATATATATATATGTATATATATATCTATATATATATATATATATACCTAGGCTGCTTCCCCCAAGGAAAGGGAGGTAGCCGAGACAGGACGACACACTCCCCATTTACTCATCCATCCAAACACATTCATTCGCATCTTAGCCCCAAAGGGGAGAACGGACAGATCCTCACCGCACCACACCGCACAATAGTCAACTGCGCAATGCAATCAGTGACATCCGCAGCAGGGCCCGACAGCAGACCTGGTTTACCCCTGCCACATCATAACAGACCCATCCCCTTACCCGCACCTGACCTGACTAGCTGATCAGACCAAATGCGGGAGAATATCCCCTCAGGGCTGCGTCATCACTTATTCATTCACAATTTCTCTCCATTTATTTCTGTCACGCACAGCCACTCTTCCTTGCTCAACAGACATCCCTCTCGCATCCAGGGCTCTCTTCACACTGTCCATCCATCCTATTCGTGGTCTTCCTCTCAGCCTTACACCTCTCAAATCAGATCTAGTTATCTTTTTCACCAATCGCTCATTATCCATTCTCTCCATATGTCCAAACCATCGCAACACCCTCTGCTCAACTCTACCAGCCATCTCCCGAACAACTCCAGTTCTCCTTCGCACATCATCATTTCGCACTCGATCCATACGCGTCACTCCACACACTCCTCAGACACCTCATCTCCATTACATTCAAACTTTTCCTCTCTGCTACACCCATATTCCATGTTTCAGCCTCATATAACGCAGTCGGTACCACAACACCCTCATACAACCTTCTCTTTACATCCATTCTAAGCGAACGACATCTAAACACTTTTTTCATTCCTCCCAGCACCTTTCCTACTTCATTTATTCTAAACTTCACTTCTGCATCTATTCTTCCATCCACAGCAACATGTGACCCTAGATATTTAAAACACTCTACCTCCTCAAGCAACTCGCCATTCAGAGCTATATTCATCCCCCTACCATCTACCAACCTCGTACACTTCATCACTTTACTCTTATTCTCATTTACTTTCAATTTCCTCTTTTCACACACCCTTCCAAACTCCTCTACCAACTGTCTTAATCTCTCCTCTGAATCAGCCACCAGTGCAGTATCATCTGCAAACAGCAGCTGCTTCAGATTCCACTCTCCACCATCAAAATTCACCAGACTCAGACCTCTACCTAAAACTCTTGCGTTCACCTCCCTTACAACACCATCCATGTAAATATTAAACAACCAAGGCGACATCACACATCCCTGTCACAGCCCCACTCTCACAGGAAACCAGTCACTCACAGCATTTCCCACTCTTACACACGCTCTACTATTTGCATAAAAACTTTTCACCCAGCTTAGTAACCTACCATCAAGTCCATACAATCTTAAAACACTCCACAAAGCCTCCCTATCAGTTCTATCATACGCTTTCTCTAAATCCATGAATGCCCAAAACACATCCATGCCATTCGCTAAATACTTTTCACACACTTGTCTCACAGCAAACACCTGATCCACGCATCCCCTCCCTCTCCTAAAGCCACACTGCTCTTCACCAATCACTCCCTCTGTACCCTCTCTAACTCTCATAATTAACACTCTACCATAAACCTTACCTACAACACTCAACAGACTTATACCTCTAAAGCTAGTACATTCATACTTATCACCCTTGCCTTTATACAACGGGACCACACAAGCACTTGCCCAGTCAATTGGCACCATACCTTTCACAAAGCACACATTCAACAATCTTACTAACCAGTCAACAATGGTCACTCCACCACCTTTCAGGCAATCCACAGCACATCCATCCATACCTGCAGCTTTCCCTGTTTTCATCTCCTTTACTGCCTTCTCCACTTCCTCCTTCGTGATCAAAGAATCATTCAACTCTCCCAACACATTTATTCCTTGCACCCTTCCATCTGCCACAATCTCAACCACCCTTTCCTCCTCTACATTTAACAATCTTTCCAAATACTCTGCCCATCTCTTCCTTACTGCATCCATCTCAATTAACATCCTTCCATCCTCTGCTTTTACTCGTTCTTCCCTCCCAGACTCTCCCTTTCGCACCCTTTTCACCTCCTTCCAGAACATTTTCTTATTCTGTTGAAAATTCTCTGTAAGCTGCCTACCTCACCTCTCATCTGCTGCCACTTTAGCATCACGCACAGCCCTTCTCGCTCTATTCCTCTTTTCCTTATACCTTTCATATGACATCTCATCCTTCCTCTGCAGTCACACTTCATATGCACGTCTCTTCTCAGCCACAGCCATACTTACTTCCTCGCACCACCATTCACTTCCTTTTCTTACACCACCACCCACACGTCTCACACCACACACCTCTTCTGCATGCCCCACCACAGCACTCTTAAACAACTGCCATTCCTCCTCCACACTGCCATTTTCCTGATCTTTCAGTACGTTCCACTCATCTTTCAATTTCTCGTGATACTCTATCTTTTTCTCTCTTTTATCCAACTCACTCACTTTCATAACCTCCCTGCCACACCAAACCCTCCTAGCTCTCACCCATCTGTTACCTGCTCTTAACTTTCCCTCCACCAGGTAGTGGTCAGACATACCTCCACCCTCCCCTCTCAGAACTCTCACATCCAACAATCTTCCTATTACATTCCTAGACACAACCACATAGTCCATCAAAGCTCTATCAACAACCCTTCCACCCTCCTGTCTCACCCATGTATACTTATAAATATCTTTCTTCTCAAACAGCGTATTCCCAATCACCATCTCTCGCTCAACACACATCGCTATCATTCGTTCCCCATTTTCATTTCTTCCAGGCACACCATGCATACCAACTACACCTTCAACTGCTACATTTCCCACTCTAGCATTCAGATCTCCCATCATTACCACATTCATATATATATATATATATATATATATATATATATATATATATATATATTTTAATGTATCTGTCAGTACTATTCATAACATCCTCATCGTCCTGACCTTTCTCCTTACCCAAGGACAGGATAATGTTGGATCCAGAAGGAAGGAAATAAAATATACAAATGTCGTAGAATTACCAGCAGCGTGTCAGTGAGTCAGGTCAGTCAGTCACTCATAATTGTTCAGTATAAAGATCCTTGTCTCAGCTTCACATGCCAACTGCTTATTTTGTGTGTGTGTGTGTGTGTGTGTGTGTGTGTGTGTCGGACGAGCACGAGAGGTCCTTAAAATGTTTCATTTAAAGATGAAACACACCCTTACCTTACTTGCATATAACGTTGCCGATGGCTTGTGATTCCCTCTTTCACATCGGGGAAGGAGGTGGACCCATGCATTCCACGGTTAAATTTCCCAATCACCCACCAGTTATTGCTTACTGTTCGTTATCTACGTCATAAAATTTATCACCATTTATCTTCCCAATTTAGATAGTGCATTTGATAGTACGTTAAAGCAGAATATATATGACCCTTGGAATGCCCTATATGTGTTCATTATTTTCGGTGAGTATTAGTGCCCAAGTGGCGACATGTGTGGGTGTGCGGCGATGTTTTATTGGCCATTTGTGATATCAGGGTAAGAGATGGACCACTTCCACCCACAGTTTCATTTCCTGGTCTCTTTCCACTGACACTCTGGCCACCGCTAACATACCGCATCCATTCTTTACTCTCGAATGTGTAACTTCACTCTCCATTCATCTCTTCATTATGATAACATATTTGGGTTATATTAGGTCAGGTTAGGTTAGGTTGGGTTAGTTTGTTAGGTTAGGTTGCTATGGTTAGGTAGGTTAGTTTAGGTTGGGTAGGGTGATGGAGGACAGTTTCAGAAAGGAGTTCTCTTGGAAACTATTACACCTACAGCGAATCCATCCAGGTCGTTGGAAAGCTTATGGAAATTTTGTAACAATTACTTAATTGAAATTATTTAGTTTCTCTAAGTTATCGCTGAAAAGGGTAGCAACAACAAAAAAATGAACACCGAAACTGGGTTGTCACGGAAATTATTAAAGTTACAGCCGATCTGCACACATTGTAGAAAAGTATATGGAATATTGATAGGTGTTTCTTAAAGGATTAACTGATGTTCAAAGTGTGCATTAAAATGAGGCAAGTGAGATGGCACAATTATTCTTTTAGCTAATGTGGCAACATTAAAAAGCTTGCTCGCTCATCCACGTTGCTCACTTTCAAGAGTGGACGCCTATAACTGAGCTTATGCTAGGTTCCTCCGATTAGGTAAGATTAGACTGAGTTAGTGTTAGGTTAGTTTAGGTTTGCTTAGCTTATCTTGGCATGGCTTAGGATATGATGGGGTAGGTCTGGGTAGGGGTAATAAAATAAACAAGAAAATTGTGGGAAGAGACGTTAGATACAGCCTGTGCCTCACTTTCATTTCCTGGTCTCCTTCCGGCCACATTCTCTTCACCGCTGACAAACGACATCCATTCTTTACCCGCTCACCAGTTTTATTCCATTCACCCATTTCATTCACACTTTTGTTCTTTCTCCTAGACTGTTTACCTTCGCTTTCCCTTCAACCGTTTCATCCTAACTAGGCTTTATTGTAGTTACGCTGTAAATGTTCAACATTTTGCAGTATTTATTAGCCTATTTAGTCGTTCTACCTTCAGAAGACTTTATAATCTGGGAAGGATCTCTCATAATGTAATGTTCGCTCAAAGTTTTGCCTATAGTTCAACTTTGGACGATTTCGGTGCCATCTCTCCAACTTCCTTCCGCGCCTCCAACCACTCTGACTTTTTCATGGCTCTCAGTTTTTTTTCTTCTTTTCTGCTCTTACCAGCGTCAATACTAGTAGACACACGGTACTAATGGTGTCACTCCAGTTGTTCTCAAGTACTGTGTTTCCCTGCTGACACCCTGTCTAGGCAAACTTTTTCGCCCTGTCAGTTTGTACCTTTTTTTCGTTGCCGAAAGTGTGTTCTCACTCAGCCAGTTCCGAAGAGGGTGACCAGTCTCAATACTGTACTTCTTTATCTGAAGAAACTTCTGCCCTTTAACCCTTTGAACCCGGATAACATTTTATTTTCTGATGCTACCATATAGTTTTATTCGAATTAGGAAAGTTCCCTAATACTGAAAGGATTTATCAAGGCAGTACTTAATACCATTACCTCGAAATATACATCTTAAGTTGAAGAAAATCATCAGGAGTTAAAAGGAACAAAACGAAGAAGGCCTCCTGGAGCTCAGTGGGTTAAAACTGAGAGCCTCGTCGATTTTTCTCTTTAAAAGCCAGGTACCGCCGTGAGCAAAATTTCGCCAGCACTTCTCTGCCATTATTGTGTCCTGCTTTTTTCTCACTTCTCGTCAAACGACAGACAGTATTCTGCTTCCCATACTCTTTTGATGTGTAGGCATATTGCTATCACGTAAAGGTTCATGTAGCACCTTTAATCGCCACAGTCAGCAGATAATTGTCGTCTTAGGTAGTTTAATCTTGATACCACAGGCAACTTATTCAGGAATGTGTGGGAAATGTGTCCTTCAAGTTAAAGCGTCAAAGTTTGTCAACAGGAACCACGTGATTACACACTTTTCAGTCTAACTTGGCCCTAGACTGCCATCTCTCTCTTGATTTCTGAGATACAGCACAAATTTTAAATTAGTATGTGCAGTAGTCACGAAGAAGTGCGGTTGGAAGGCTGTGGAACCGTTGTACTGTCTTCTACCATTGACTTTGATGAAATAAAATGCAAAAAGATGAAAATCTAGGCCAAGTTTATTAAAAAGAATACAGTAGGCTACTCCTTGTGGGTGTGCTTGCCAAAATTATCATCATAATAATAATAATAATAGTGATGATGATGATGATGATGATGATAATAATAATAATAATAATAATAATAATAATAATAATAATTATCATTATTATTATTATTATTATTAGCAGTAATATTATTATTATTATTATTATTATTTATTATTATTATTATTATTATTATTTATTATTACTGTTATTATTATTATTATTACTATTATTATTATTATATACTACTGGTGCTGCTGCTGCCGCTGGCGCTGCCGCTGCTGGTGCTGCAATTGTTATTCGTCTGTCTATCTGTTTATCTGTCGGAAACATAATAGGAAAGCTATTAGAGGAAGCTGTACATGTGAAATATGACAAGATCATCAGAGGAAAATTTGATTAAAGCTCGTATTCTGGCCTGTGAAGGAAGCACCCTAGTACCTCTTTCTTACTGATTTACTTTTTAATATGGTTGCCTAATATCGTTTCGTACGGTATTTATGCCGAGTATAATAATATAAAAACTATTTCAGCAACACAGAAGAGGACGGCAAGGTGTAGATAAGGAAGATAAATTGCTTAGGAAGAGGTGTCACGGAGTTTTATTGTCCGACGAGAATACGGGTCCAACTTTTGTGCGAAAAGGTCAGCTATCAAGGTGAAAAGGGAGATGGTAGTGCCATGACGGGGGTATGCGCTCTCCTAGTGCTGTTGTGTATCATGTGACTTTGCAGTGCTTCAGAATCGTTCTTTTAGTGCCAGTATTCTGACAGCAACACGTTTCATAGTAACCCATCCCTGCCACTAGCTCAATGGCCGTCGACTTTCCATTTTTCGGTCAGGTGAAAGATATGGCATTATTGCAGGAATCATTTGGGCCGAGTGCAGCATTAGTCACTCGTGCCAGCATTATGCGTTATGGCTGCCACCGACTCATCCATTCTGCAATGTAAAGAATGTTTCCTTTACGCGTGTTTTTTCCTACGGAACGTAAAAGGTAGCCACAGTATCCCGCTTCCCTCGAAGAGATGGTTCCATCCCTCCTCCCTTACTCTCTCTCTCTCTCTCTCTGAGTATATAAATAAATAAATAAATAAATAGATAGATATGATTATGTATCTCTATCTCTGGCTATCTAACTGTCGATCGATAGCCAAACTCAGCCGTGGTGGGGATGGCCACGAACAAATTACCTCCATGTCATCGTGTTCTCCGCTGTCAGGCCACCATTCCTCCAACTAACACTTGCCTCATTTATATACCTCTTCACCTCGTTCCTCCACCTCATCCTTGGGCTTGCACGTAAACTCACCAGCGAATCTCCCATTCTCCGTTCTTTCCACATGTCTATTCCATCTCAAGGTACATCCCCAAATACTTTCCAGCACATCCACCACCATGCACACTTTCAGTCTTCTTCGCATGTCCGTCTGTCTCCCCACACAACTCCACAGGCTCCTATCAGATAACACATTTTCACCCGTCAGTGTGAAAATCACAATATATTTTTGCAACGACTATATTTTTTTTTGCCTCCTTGCTCACCTTCCTATTTCTTGTCACCGCCCTAAATGTATCTGCAACCTACATTTTTTTTTCTTTTGTCATATGATTTTATTTGTATGTCAAACTATAATTCAATGCATCGTTTTCGTAACATAATAATTCACCTAGAGAGTAATACAATACTGTGTCCATCTTATAAATACTCTAAAATTGCAGGGATTCACAAACATGTTTACGAACAGTTCCTTGTCGCAACTTAGAATAGTTTAAAAGGAAGAACTAGAGACTTAGGGAATGTTACACTCTCCATTTCTTGCCCTTTCTTCTAAAATAAATATATAAGCCTGCGATAAACTTCCTTTCGTAATCAATATTTGCGTCTGTAGGAGGAATAATTGACGTGGGAAAGCTTTGTCATCTACGTTTCTTGTCCCTCCCACGAAAACAAATCAGAGATACGATAGAGATTCAATCGTAATTATCTATGAGAATCCCACCGTAGACCTTTATGGACCCTGATGCCACGTATGTAGAAGCCCCCTGACTGCGAGTGAAAGTTGTTTTTAGCTTGTAAATGCTACTGCTAGACTGTTTTATTTAATTCAGGTAGGGCCTCTTGCACTGAAGGGGTGTATTAGGAATGTACTGTATCTAGCCCTTCCATGTAATTAGTGTGCAGATATCTATGGTCAGTATTGCGTAACATATCGGTATTATGTTTTCGCCCTGTAGTAGCAAAAATAATACAAAACATAAGAGATTGTTGTACTAAAGACCATCGTTGCCATCCCTACACATTCTCATCTGTTCAAGTACTGTAGTGTCTTTTCTTCCTTCCACACCCAGTACAGTTAAATTATTTCAGTAAACCTTCGTGAGGAGATCTCTATGGTTCCTACTAGGTTACAGATGGGAGTAATAGCAGCTCCTGATAACATTTTGTGTTTGTGTATAATGACATGACCTTTTTATGTGGTTCGCTGTATGTATCATATGTTACCTCAATGTAAAAAGCATTCAGTAATGGAGAGCGCTTGTGTGTGTGTGTGTGTGTGTGTGTGTGTGTGTGTGTGTGTGTGTGTGTGTGTGTTCAGAAACTGGGACGGATTTATAATTGATAATAAGGAAAATGCAATGCATACATTTTTCTTAACAAGACAGCATATATGACCATGTGGAAACAGTGCTACTTAGGAGGACTGCTGGGCGTCAAGGAACATGTTAAGCTCATGCCTTGAATGAGACACATAAAAAGAAAAAGAAATAATAGCCGTGGAAGTTCTGCCGTTAAAAAAATTTACCAGTGAACAGTTGGTCATTAGCTTAACCCTTCGGCTGTGGCGGTGAGTTAAAGCACAGTGGCCTGGGTGACCCTGCCAGCGTCTCCCTTTCACTGTTTTCTCCAGTCACCCTCCATCCCCACACACCGCCTTGCCGACTAGGCTACAGGTTGTCTCTCTCTAAACCCGCCAGACCCTTGATAACCACTAAGCCACCCATCCTTATAGCGTCCGCCATAAAAAAAAATCTCTCTCTCTCTCTCTCTCTCTCTCTCTCTCTCTCTCTCTCTCTCTCTCTCTCTCTCTCTCTCTCTCAAAACCAGTTTCATATGTTTTAGGTTCCTTTTATGCTAACCTGACTCCACCCAGACCCTATTAAATGCAAAGCTGTAGATGATGGTGCGGATGCACGCGATGGTATCAGTGTTCTAGCATCCACTGCAGCCCATCTCAGCTTTCCCTATACACACCTATTTATTGTTTTCATTGCGCTGTGTTGACCTCCAGACAGTTTTGTTCAGCTGAGTGGCGTGTACATTATCTCGGAATTTACACAAAATTAATGGTAAAAGTTTCTTATGTCTTCCGCAATTAGGACGCAAATTATAACTGTGTAGTCCGTCCACAAAGGTAAACAATTAAGCAGGTACGGTTATGAAATTTGTGAGAGCGTCAGGACTTGCTGGTGTTTGTGTGTTCCCTTGACACTATAATTACTGGCACTTGGTAAAAACACAGATGTCTGCTTTAGAGAAAATTATTTTCATTGCACTACGTATATGATGTAAAATATGCTAAGGTGTAGACTTCACTCTTTATATGCACATGACGAAAAAAATACTTAAGTATTTTCTCATATATATATATATATATATATATATATATATATATGTCTTTCTTCTTTGTATCCTGAAGCTGAGATACGGCAAGTGTGTGTGTGTGTGTGTGTGTGTGTGTGTGTGTGTGTGTGGTAACGTGAACCCTGAGGATTAACTGATTCACCAGACACAATACTTTTTATTCAGCTTGTTCACCCCGAGGACGTCATGTTTATTCTACTCCTGATGCTGCCAGACGAGTTGGTTCGGCTTAGGGGAGGCTCTTCAGGAACTATCTCCAAAGCTGAACAAAATCTCGTGAAGGTACCAAGAAAATAAAAGATAAGGCCGTCCTCGTTCTTAACTAGCTCTGTGACATCATATATATTTTTGCTGTTACCAGACAATTTCATTCAGCACAGGGAAGGTTTCTAGTTGTGAAGGGGTTAATGAAGGTTATGTACGAGTATAGCCCGTTTAGCTCGAAAATCCCCCTAAGGCACACGACGTCGCATGTGGGTAGCAAGAATAACTACCGGTATTAGTAGACATCAGCGTTCTTAAGGGGATCAGCCCATTATCCGGATACCCATACTTAACTCCTCTCTCTCTCTCTCTCTCTCTCTCTCTCACACACACACACACACACACACACACACACACACACACACACACACACACACACACACACACACACACACACACACACACACACTGTTTTTGCCGCTACCGGGCGATATTATTAAATTTTGAAGTGGCTCGCCATCAGTGTATTCGATATCTCTCCATTAAATAATTTAGGAAGGAGACAATATTAATTTACTCTTGCCGACGCTAATCTATTTATTGATACCACCAGACTATATTATTAAGCTTACTATTGACCTCTGAAGTTTAACAGGCAAACCAAAACTGCGCATCTCCACCCCACACCAGAGACTCAGCGGAACCTAAATGAGAGAAATAAATAATACCATAGTTAGTCCTGATACGTATTCTGCAACATTGGTATAGCAACGGTTTCTCTTAGAACCTTCTCCTCCTCCTTCTCCTCAAGTTCCTCCTCCTGTTCCTCCTTCTCCTCCTCCTCCTTCTCCTGGTAAAACAGTCTGTCTTACCCTCTCCCACCGAACTGTGGAGTAGGAAAAACAGTCTTTAGTAATCATATCAGTCACCAAAGAACATAGAGTGGTTCTTAAATAACGCTCCACTTGTAACTCGCCTAGGGGTATCTTACATGCTGAGGGGTCGGCTCAGTCTGCTGGTCTGGGTGTACATGTGGCACTGGGAGGTGGAAGAAAAAGTGCAGGATACGCACTGACAGCGATGAATGTGCCGTCCAACCAACACACAAGAAATCGGCGGGCGGGGAGAAAATGGCGCTTTGTGTATGAACCACCTTGTATTAGCTGCTCTGTTCCTCCTATGACGCCTGGTAATACAGTGGATTAAGGTGCTCCATCCGAATGTGGGATTGTGGATTATTGGTCACATCATGCCACTCAGGGATGACCGACTGGCCGTTTCTTTTAAATGTCTGGACTGAGTGGTTTAGCCTTTGGCCTTTAAGCTCCTAATGGGTACTGAAGGTTTGGGTGAGAGAGAGAGAGAGAGAGAGAGAGAGAGAGAGAGAGGGGTAACTGAATAGACAGACAGATAGATAGATAGTTCTTTTTATCGGCAAACAGTTTTATTCAGCTCAGAGGTTGGCTTTCGTCGTACTGTATATGCTGTGAAACTTTCATATTGCTAAGCCGATGTCCCCAAGGATGGAACTTCTTATATGCTTGCTTTCTCCAGATTTCACTCAGCTTAATTGAGACTTTTCGAGCCAGGGTGGGTTGGATACACCTTTAGTTTACATTTTCAGCCCAGGGATCTCTTAATTTTATTCTTGAGATCTCCAGACTATTTTATTCAGCTCATGGAAGGCACACTGAACTCGAGGGGTTAGTTATAGCCTTCACTAACCACCTCGCCACTGGGGTCTATCCAGAGCTGAAGGGAATCGTCTGGCAGCGACAAGAGTAAGACTGAAATGTCATCTGCAGGGTGAAAGGAAAAATCTCAACAGGGTAACATTGTGTGTGTGTGTGTGTGTGTGTGTCTGTGTGTGTGTGTGTGTGTGTGTGTGTGTCGTTCATTCTTGCTGCTTCCAAAAGATTTGATTTACTTAAAAAAGAAAATCTGAAACAGAAGGGGTTAATGAAAGCTGCATCTAGCCCCTACAGTTCATATAATCCATCCTAAGCTAAATAAAAGTCTCATAGAGCAAGAAAAACATAATACGTGATGCAATTGTGTGGGTTGACTCCTTTATTCCTCCTCAAATATTACACTCTGTTCACGTTAATTAGGCGGAATGCTATCGTCTCATCATCTTCACTGCTGAGCTGTAGTGAGAGATTAACACTAGAATATGCTGCTAGTCACGAAGAACTGCTACAGAAAGGATGCAGAATCATATAATATATTTTTTCTGCCATACATCTGCGTGAAATAATCTGCAAATGGACAACAATTTCCGTCTACAGTCTTCTTTCCTTAACCTGGCCTGATTTCCGTCCTTGCCTTCTGATTTCACATAGGCCAATGACAGAAAAAGACAGTATTAGGGCTCTACATCTTTCCTATAGCACTTTATCGTGACTAGCCTCATATTCCAATGTTAAGACCTTTCCATAGCACTTCATTTTGACAAGCATCATTTTCCAGTGTTAATCTGTTTTTACAACTCAACATTCAGGATGGAGAGATGACAATTTTTCGCCAAGTTAGAGGAAAAAAGGGTATAATTAAAATGAATGACCAACACTATCATCTTATAAGCTAAACAAGAAGCGGGGCCAAGGCACAGCAAACCCGTCCCCGGCAGTCATTTTAGTGCTGACGTATAAACCAAGATAACTTGTCAAAGATGTCACATATCAAATTTAGGGTAAATCGGGTGAAAATTGACGATTTTATGCCCATTTGAAATTTTAGGCCCAACCCACCTGACGCAGACCCCCCTACCGCTAACTGAGGGGTGACCCCCCTGATGTATTGAGGCATGTTATACAGATTTGAAATATGCATCTTTAGATTTTGGTTTCATGTCCATATGACGAATTTGAAAGGAATTATGGCGAAAAAAAAGTTTTTTTAAAAAACACATTTAAAGCCTACAGCCTGGGCCTTGGCCCAATTTGGCCCAAAATTTAAATAGGCTGTCACGGGGGGATGTGAACTTGTGAGTTAGAATTGCTGGATGTTACTTGAAAATAGAGACAAGGAATTGACTTGTGAAAATCAAGCAGTAAGCTGTACTTTATGCCGGCTTACTTTGCCGATTCTCTAAAGACGAGAATTTATAAACATTCTCATCAGTACACAGCAGAGACTAATTACTCATTAGTGCTGTTTGTAGTACTGTTAGCCTCTCGAGAAAGTGACTCCACCCCTGACAATCAATAACTAATGCTAATAATAATAAGTAGGTAATTGCCGGTGCTTAACTCCTGGCTGGCACAAAGGATTTAAGTTTGATACAAAAGAACTGGCCTAAGAACCAGTTAAGGATAATGTAAAGAGTTTGTGCAAACTAGGAGCGGTAACTAAAATAAGTTTAATGTGGAGAATTATAACACGAATCTAATAATATTAAGCTCAAGGAAAAGAACTGTAAATTTATTGATTACAATAAAATAAATATACATTATATGAATCTCAAAATGAATTCAAGAGAATACACCCACTCGCTCATTCAAAAGCTAATCAGACTTAAGCCTAGAAAAAAAACGAACAGAAATACTGGTCAGTGGATGGGAGCCGAACGAGTAGTCTGGGCGCCTGTGATGAACATCAAAACGTTGCTATTCGCTAAGCCTGCTTCGCCACTTCACCGTCTAGGTGGAGATTCAAGAACTCGCTGTACAACAGAGGCGCTGCTCTACACCGGGCACAAAGGGTCCTGTCCTCGAAGCGACTCAAAGCTGACTAAATTAAAACTGGGAAAAGAGGTAGGGGCTGGCTGTGTTTGCCAGAAGTAGGGCGTGGCCTAACTTCAACAGTCAACGGAAAGAAAGTGAACGATAGAGGTTTACAATAAATCACTCAGTGAAAGCACTAATGTCATAGATAAGAATGATCACTTGTGAAACAGTGACAAATGTTCTGAAAACCATCCCGATCGGAGTGAATATGAGGACGGTTGAACTGAGTGATGCCCAGTGGGTATTCCACTAGAGTTCGTGGTTTTCTGATCAGAGTACAATGTCACGAAATTATATAAATACGCTCGCGCGATTTCGTGACATTATGCCCCATGAAAATCAAATTTTTCTTCAGAAAATTTTTCAGTTTACATACATATAAATCCTTACTCAGTCACAAGAGATTCACACTTTGGTGTGTGTACTATCCTGCTGCAGGAGAAAATCACAGTCGCCCATGAATGTAAAAACATATTTACATTAATAGAATCTAGGTTGAGGAAAAAACTCTGTGACGACAGTGAAAATCCTGTACTCACGTCAAACTGAGTGAAAAGTTTGCTACATTTACATTAACAACTAATTGTTATGTAGTGTGATGTATGTAATACATGGTGTAGGTCTGACAGTTGTGGTGTAACTGTGCCTACATGTAAAATTATACAATACAATCAATAGTAAACAGAGACAACGAGGCAGAGGAGAAGAGGCAGCAGCATGCAGCAGAGATGATTAGCTGATCTACATGACAAAATTGCTATACCCGCCAGCTGCACCTGCGAAAGCAATCAAGGTGGAGCATCAAAAGTGTCAGTACGACAAAAAGTTTTTATTAAATTGCAATTTCTCTCTCTGCCTAGCAGTCAGTACTTATGTTACAAAAAGTACACTGTTATTTTGTTAATGGATACATTATTAACATGGAAACATGGTCCCAGGACAGAATCTCAAAGGACCCTTATACTTTACTGGTTAAACCCTAAACCTGCATTATTATTAACTAGGAAATGTGGTCCCAGGACAGAATCTCAAAGGACTCTTATAGTTTACTGGTTAAACCCTAAACCTACACTTACGATTAACATTGGCAAGCTGAGAATCCCTACGCTATCTCGGGCAGGTCACATTTTTAACACCCACCGTAGGTGTGAACACTCATGTGGATAATGTGCATTCTCCAGGAATCCTCAGAGAGGCCCACAGCTCGAGACACCACAAGGTAATTCAAACACAGCCTCGGATTGTCCCAACAGGGTTCTCAAACTCCCCCCTTAACCCGAGACGTCCCGTCAACGTATGGGTACGTTGCAACATTTCGCATTTGCCAGTCCCGTCGACGTACTGGTACGTTATGCAATTGCAAGGTCCCTAATTTGCACAATTTTCAATTTTCGTGAGTGATTTTTCGTACAAATACACGGGACACCTTACTCTATTCCTCTACAAGATGCCAAGCAGGGACAATGTCTTACACCGCATAACCTCCCCCCCCCCGCATGCCACTGTCTTGGCAGTTCACCTGTTACCAGTGACCTGGCCAATAAAGACATTCAGGGCCAGAGTGATTCCCCAATCGATGACAATGTGGAGGACAAACTTTACATAGCATTAGAGGAAGAAACAGTCAGAAATGATGATCAGGTAATGTGGCAAAAGGTCAGGAATGGCGATGAGTTAGTGAGTGAAACAATGCTTATAATGCCTATATTACTGTTTGAAAACCAATATTTTCTCATACTACATGTAAATTCGTACCAAATAAATAAATAAATACCGTTTAGGAGTGGTGTGGAATAGTTATCCTCCCATACAACTTGTTTTCTTTGCAGCCAGCCTGATAGAAAACCCTGTAAGGTAAGGAGGTACTCCTACCTGTATTGTTTATTTTAAACCTCAGGTGAGTGATTTCTTTATGAATTTTCGATGTTTCTCACCAAAAGACAAAAAAATTTTTTTCCAAAAATGGTCGGGACTGGGGGGTGTCGGAGGTGCGAAAGTGGTCGGGACGTGACGGGTTAACCTACTGAATATATGTATATACAGGCCCTGGACAGAATGTGCCCTGTGGGGCCAAAGGGCGAGACGTCAGGTCTGCACCCACATCACCACTGCCCTCTCTCTCAACTGACTCAAAAGATCATGGGCGTGGATTCACATGTCACAGGAAGGACATGTCCCTGGATGGTGGTACATTGACACACATCGCAGGAACTCACAAAGCTGTCTATTTCCTGTCCCATTCCTAGCCAGAAAAAGTCAGCACAGATACGGCCCTGGGTTTTCCTTTTGCCCAGGTGACCTCCTGAGGCTGAACAATGACCCCATTCTAACACTGCTTGGCAAAACCTCGCGGGAATGACAAACTGCAGTCAAACCTCACCATGGGGTGTTCGTGACTCACGGTAGCGCCGTCCTTGTTTACGAAGGAACCTGGCTTGACCTCTCCATAAATACTTAATCACTCTACCCTTTTGTTTCTTCTGCACGGCAGCAAGTGTCAGGTCAGACTGTTGTTCCTGGACAACATCTTGACTACAAATCAGATTTTGTGGCGATGCAATGGTCACAGGGGTGACACAGTTTGGAACCTCAGCCATGACTCATGTTGCTGTAGCTGAAGTCTGAGTAGCGTCATCTACGATGCAACTATACTTGGCACTGCTTATGTTGCCTGTTATAAGGTCAAACAAAGGTTCTGGCATGATAACTGCGACTGTTGTACCAGTGTAAAATGGAGATGCCACCTGGATACATGCCTCAGGGAATAATCTCACTGATCCATCAATAAGCTGAGCTTGGATCTGTCGACTTGTGTACTCCTCAGGCCGAACTAGACTCTGCCTGACAGAGCAACCTGAAGAACCATTGTCTCTCAGGACCTTCACAAGAATGCTTCCCAAACCCTGGCTGAACCAGGAAGGCACTGTTACTGTGGGAGGGCCGGTGGAGGAAGCAGCCAGCCACTGATGAGGCTGCTGAATGAATGATGCGGCAAACATGGTACCCTGAGAACTAGCTGCCTGAGGGGTCATACTCACCTTCTGGGGAGATGGAGCGTTGACCACCTATGGCGGAGGGTTCACTGTCGCTGGAAGACTAGTGAACTGTGGAGAAGTACCTGTACTGGTGGGGATGACACCACCGCACTGCTGTTGAGGAATGAGGGCTGCTTTAGCCTCCTGCCTCCGATACACTGGGGCTGGTGCTGAGAAGGATTGTCCTGATCTTTGATTGCGTGGCTGATACTGCTGCTGGTTAGGGTACCTGTCGTACCTCTTCCACTCAGGTTTCTGGGTATTTTGCCCCTGGTCCTTCTTCTGTGGTTTGTTTGGACCTTGGCCATTATTCTGAGATCGGCCTTGATGCTGGGGTTCAGTCTGAGACGGTTTCCCAGATTTGTCAGCTTTCCTGTTCCAGGTGTATTGCTTATGAGTTTGATACCCGTACGCAGTGAAGAATACATCAGCCTTCTCCACCATTTGGCTGGCATCCCTTACCTGGCAGATCTTAAGAAGAGCCATAAGCTCAGCAGGCCACAACTTTTCTAGCTGCATGCGCAGTGTAAGGTCAATTATCCCCTCTTGCGTGAGAGGAGTTTCATCTTTCTCCATCCACTCATCCTAGTAAGCAGTAAGCCGATTGAGGAACTGAACAGCAGTCTCCTTTTCTTGGAGATGCGCCCTCATAAACTGACTCCTGGCGTCGTCAACTGTGAGACCGTACGCTTTGATGAGTGCTGCCTTCATCATCTCATACATGAGATTGTCTCCACGAATTCTGTGAAGAATATTGAGGGCAGGGCCCTCAAACAAGCTAAGAAACTGGAGCCACTTAGCTGCCTCATCCAGCTGGTACAGTTGAACCATGTCTTCAAAATGAGCTATGTAAGGCTCGATTCACTCGCCTTCCTTGTATGGAGGAAACTTGATGTGTGGGGTCGCCAGAACATGCGCAGGGAGAGCGCTCGTGGAGCTTGGGTTAGCTGCACCAGATGTGTCTGAAGCTAAGGAGTCTTGCTTGAGCTTCAGCATCTCAAGTTCATGTTTCTCACATGCCTCGCGCTTGGCACGTTTGTGTTCTCGTTCTCTCTCTCATTGTTCTCGCTCATATTCGCGTTGTTCTCGTTCGTATTCGCGTTGTTCTCGCTCATATTCGCGTTGTTCTTGCTCGTGTTCACGTTGAATTCAACACTCTTCATGGGCATCATTCTCACGTTGCTGCTCATAACTAAACCGAGAGAGCACATATTCTCTTATTTGTTCGGGGTCAATGAGCCCCATATCTTTGGCTTCCTGTACATATATATTAGTAGCCATAATGCTAACTCAACTAAGGCTGAGTAGACTAAAGACTGAGTACTGACTGCTATTTTGCAGAGAAATACCAATAATCAAAAGTAAAGAATATAGGCACAGGTTGATGGTGACCAGTTTTATCTAGTTAAACTGGTGAAAAAAGAAAATTAAAAAAAAATGCAACTGACTGGGAAAACTATTATGTAAACTTAATAGAAATGAATCAATAACCACCAGTAAGATAGTGCCTATAAACTTTAATGATAAATACCTAGGTGTGAGTGAGTGAGTATTATCTCATTAATAACTTTAGAACTAGGAATTAATATCCTGGAATGAGGTCGCCAGGTGTCACGGGGGGATGTGAAATTATGAATTAAGAATGCTGGATGTTACTTGAAAACAAAGACAAGGAACTGACTTGTGAGAATCAAGCAGTAAGTTTTACTTTATGCCGGCTTACTTCGCCGATTCTCTAAAGACAAGAATTTATAAACTTTCTCAACAGTACACAGCAGAGACTAATTACTCACGAGTGCTGTTTGTAGTACTGTTAGCCTCTCGAGAAAGTGACTCCACCCCTGACAATCAATAACTAATGCTAATAATAATAAACAGGTTCTTGCCGGTGCTTAACTCCTGGCTGGCACAAAGGATTTAAGTTTGATACAAAAGAACTGGCCTAAGAACCAGTTAAGGATAATGTAAAGAGTTTGTGCAAACTAGGAGCGGCAACTAATATAAGCTTAATGTGGAGAAATAAAACACGAGTCTAATTATATTAAGCTCAAAGAAAAGAACTGTAAATTTATTGATTACAATAAAATAAGTTTATGTTACATGAATCTCAAAATGAATTCAAGAGAATACACTCACTCGCTCATTCAAAAGCTAATTAGACTTAAGCCTTAGAAAAAAAGCGAACAGAAATGCTGGTCAGTGGAGGGGAGCCGAACGAGTAGTCTGGGCGCCTGTGATGAACATCAAAACGTTGCTATTCGCTAAGCCCGCTTCGCCAATTCACCGTCTAGGTGGAGATTCAGGAACTCGCTGTACAACAGAGGTGCTGCTCTACGCTGGGCACAAACGGTGCTATCCTCGAGGCGACTCAAAGCTGACTAAATTCAAACAGGGAAAAGAGGTAGGGGCTGGCCGTGTTTGCCGGAAGTAGGGCGTGGCCTAACTTCAACGGTCAACGGAAAGAAAGTGAACGATAGAGGCTCACAATAAATCACTCAGTGAAAGCACTAATGTCATAGATAAGAATGATCACTTGTGAAACAGTGACAAATGTTCTGAAAACCATCCCGATCGGAGTGAATACGAGGACTGTTGAACTGAGTGATGCCCAGTGGGTCCACTAGAGTTCGTGGTTTTCTGATCAGAGTACAATGTCACGAAATTATATAAATACGCTCGCGCGAATTCGTGACATAGGCGATCAGATCACAGCCCATCATATCTGTAACTGTTGCCATTATCGCGCTAGTAGTTTTCGCATAAAGTTTTTAACAGACAGACAGACAGACAAACCGAATGAAAATAATTCCCGTTCCCAAGCCCCTCCTGGGCGGGGACGGGCAATAAAATGGTCTGGTAGCATCACACACTGACAGTCAGAGAAAGACCTGTCCTCCCGGTTCTGTGTGAAGAAAATTTACAACTGGTGAAGTACAATGACAACCCTATCTCCAGCAATGCGTGTATCAATTGATTCGATTTTTCCCTTATGTGTTCATCCAACCTTAGTAAGATACTTGTGTATCTGTACCTCAACCCCTTTCGTACGATGACGTCTTTGATTTTTTTCCTATCTCCAGATGATTTTATTCTGCTGTTACCTAATTTTTCTATATATTTTTCTTTTATTTTTTGTTTTATTTATCGTTTATTATGCCGCCGTCCAGTGCAGAATCTTTTTAGAGCTATTCGCTTAAATCTCTCTCTCTCTCTCTCTCTCTCTCTCTCTCTCTCTCTCTCTCTCTCGTACCGTAATTATATGCTTTATCTTTCTTTACTCCACCATTCAATTCGGCAAACGTTTGTTTGTATCTCATTCTGTCATTATTTTCTGGCTCTTTGGACCCTACCTCACTCTACTTTGTGGTGGAAAAGGAGGTCGGGTTAATGATGATGAAGCATAGCCTTTCTCTACACAGTTGTGATTTTCAGCTAGGTTAACAACCATATAAAGCTAATTATCCTATGTGAGAGCGAGATGTGGCTTCGAGAGTTGTAGATCCGTAAGCAATAACGGCCAGGTCAGCCAGTCACACCCTAAGGGCGCATTCACACTTGTCCTCGATCATGTGTTGACAACACAACTGTCAACTTGTTTCGATACATGCACGCAGCAGCATTTGAACAGATGTATACAAACATATTTCAATGTAGCTTCTAATTTACTGGCAGCAGAGGTGATCCTATAAGTGTGTTCATACGAGGCAGTTGAGACTTCACCATGATGTTGCCAACATGATCTGGACGCTGTCTACCCGAGCATGTCTGCACCGTCTTCGTTATTGTGTTGTTTACATGACATCCAACACTTGTTCCAGCACACATGTGGACGCGCGCTAAGGTTTTTCACATGCATGGTACTTAACTCTAGCCAAGGCCCATACGATCCCACATCCATCAAACTCTATACTTGTTAGGTGTGGGAACATCTCTTGGAGCGGTCCTGTCAGTCATTCACCCGGTATTTTTTTTTTTTTTTACGTAAGATGCATCAGTGGGACCTTACGACATCCCGAATTACGGCTGGAATTGTCCAACATCTGTCAGTACAAGGACATTATACTTGTTACCCACCACTCAGATTTTTTTTTTTTATTGTACTTGTTACTTACCTCTCCTATTCCTTTTCATTTTAATTCTTGCCACCTTCAGGTCATCTTATGTATCCCAGGGGAGACTTAACACACTGTAAATAAAATGATGTCCTCCATACTCCCCTTCACAGCAGAACGTTCGCCTTACATAAATAAAATCGTCTGAAGTATCAAGAGTATATTAGAGAAAAATTTTACCGGAGCAATGGCGTTAATACTGATACTATTAACCCCCTCATGGTCGGGACAGCTCTGGTATTCTATTCCAGCTAATGCTAAACAATTTACTCAGCTGAGAGTAGGTCAAAGGAGCTTTAACCATCTCGTCTTTGGGAAAACACTACTGTTCTACTCCAGCTAACGCAGAACGATTTTATTTGGTAAAGAGCGTCATAGAAACCTAAGAGCAAGGCTTTCAGTATCATTAACTCTTATGGTTGGTGCAATTCAATTATTCCCTTCTAACCAACGCCAGATATTTTGTTCAGCTGAAAGTGAGCTATAAGAACTGAATTTGCTAAGCTGTATAAAGTTATCTGGTAGTTGTCAATAACAGCTTCCTCTCCGCCTTTATAATCCAAGTCTTCCTGCTTTTCTGTCATTGCCTCAACTAATGGGATAATTTCGTTGGTTCTAACTTTCCCTATAACAAATAGTTTCGAAAGAACTAATGGGTTTGTTACTGTTTGCTTTTCTGTGTACTCATTTATACATATTAGATTTTTATTTCCTTCATTTACTCCTGCAATATATATTTTTTATTTCCTCCGAGGAGTTTCATTCACCTGAGGGAAAATATCATGTGCTGAAAAGCAGTTACAGTTTTTATCTTATGCAGACAGTTATACACAAATCAGGAAATATCTAATTTTGAAGGGGTTAACTCACTGTCCCGCATATTTTCAACCTCAGTACAATAAACTTTCCTCTGCATTAGTTACAATATGTGTACACCATCTGTCTGTCAATAACAAGACGCCTTAGTTCCGAAAAGGGTGGCCACAAACAAATCGGCTTAACGTCACCCTGTCCTCCGCAATCAGGCTACCATTTCTTACGCTTACAGCTCCCTCCCCCATATACCTCATCATCTTCTCCCTCCACCTTATCCTTAGTCTCCTCCATCCCCCGTTCCCCTCCACCTCACTCACACATTTTTCAGGTCAGTCTCTTCACGTATTTAAGTGATAATCGCATTACATAAGGGTTATCGAAATAAGCTTATAACACTTTGTCAGACAGGGTTATTCCTCAGTCTTAAAGTTTTTTTTAACGTTCCCCCTTCAGTTCCAAGATGTATTTTTCGTTTTTCCTGCATTTTACACAATTGTATTTAATTCTGAAGAAACTTTGTGAAATAATAAGAAAAAAAAATCTGTATTTAGTTTATATATCCCTTCCCCACAAGAGGCCACCCAGAAGCTAAAGAAAACCATCTGGAGGTAATACATCAACTAAACACATCATCAAACTAAAGGAGTTAAAAGAACTGCTGAAAGAGGAAAGCAAAGTCGGAACCTTATGAGAGATAGAACAGAAATTCATTCAGGTCCGCTCAGTGATATACTGCATAGCCCTCTGGTTTTCAAACTGGGAGCCATGGCCCCCGGCGGGGTCACTGCAGGATTTTATTGGGGCCATGGCAGGCTAGTGTAAGCAGTAAATCAGAGTGCTTTTGTGGAATCGCACTTATTCTTTTGCCATTTTCCACAGCATATTAATTTGAATCTGGTTTCTCCAACCTTCTACACATAAAAAGTAAAAGCCTAAACCGGTTGGAGGTGGACCCATATATGAGGTGAGCGTTATCAATGACTCAATCTCGAATCAATTGACTGATTGAAAGCAAACAGTGTCATCCATTCCTTTGATATGTAACAAAATATGCATTCCGACTGATAGATGTAAGCAATAAAATAAATGGAGAGCACCAAAACAGTTTCTTTCATAATTATTTGTCAGAGGCTTGAGAGAAAACTGAGGGGGGACCACGAGGATCTTAAGATCCCCATAAGTGGGGAATTAAGTGAAAAGGTTTGAGAAAGACTAGTATAGTCAGATGCAGTAATCCCGGACAGGTTGGCCACAAACTCATCGCCTCCGGAACATTCTGTCTTTGCCATCAGGCTGCCCTTTTGCCAGTTCATACCCCCTCACTAATATTGCTGCTCACCTCATCATTTGTCTCCCCAATCCCCTCACCCTCTTCGCCTCACTCACATACATTTCCAAGCCAGTTTCCCCTTCCTGTCATCCCCTCCGTCTCATTCACATACTCACTTAGGCAATCTCAGTCTCATTCATGTCCTCATCTTATATGACAATGACTCAATTATTGGTTAAGTAAATGATAACTTGTCTCATTTGTAATACAACTTGTATCATTTCTAAGACATTGAAGTGTCTGTAATAAATCTTTAATCCATTTACCACAATAACCTCTTATTTTCTTGTATTTTTACCGTAACAGATTACCTTATGCACTATAGGAGAATACCAGGCCAGGTATTAAAGGCTGTATTTGGCACCTCCGGTAAGAAAAAAAAAAAGTCACTGGAAGCTGAATAAAATTGCCTGGAGACAAGAAATAAACTGACATTTTCGAGAATTTAAATATATAACACCTAGGAGTTGGAGAGAGAGGAGCTGATGGCGAACATAGTTTCATGGAGGTGATACGTCTGTGGCCATCCATTACTCGATTAAGACATCTGGATGTAGGTACAGATGAATACACCGCATGTCTCATTTGTAAGGATACGTGTACCATTTTGTAACTCAGTGGAGCGTCTGCAAAAACTTTAATTGAATCTGTTACATCTAATCGTTACTGTGAACTCATTGTTTCATTAACTTCTTCACTCCAGTAGATTATGTATCAATTTCATTAGATCATCACCAGGCCTTTTTTTTTTCCCCAAACAGGAATGATAACTAGTTGTGAAGGTGTTGCTGAATAATGTTATCTCTCCGCTGCAGCTCGAAAAAGTCCCTCCTACACTGAATAATACTAACTGGAGGTAGTGAGAATTCAACAGAAATGTCATTCAGCTGACGAGGTAACTCTTTCATGACCAGGACAACTCTAGTACTTTTCCATCTAAAGTTTTGGTAAGTTATGATGAATGATAGGAATGATGACTACATTAATATGATGGTCTTTTATTATTTTCTTCTTGCTACACTAGGCGATGGTGCTGTGGATGATAGCCTTCTCGTGGTGGCACCGATATGCCAGGACGACTCCGCTGCCCGGTTATAAAAAAGCCCCTCATCTCTCTCCCCGTCCCCAGGATGGGGACGGCGCTCTGCGGGAGAAGGCCAATTTCATTCTATACTGGCGTTCATATGAGCCTGGACAGCAGCAACAACAACAACAAGAACAACAAAACAACAACAACAGCAACAAGAATAACAACAAGATTTACTTCAGCTTATATAAGAGAAAACTCAAGTAGGGAAGATGTTAATGAAGGCTGTACATGATGTATTCAGTTTCAGCGTTTTGTCTCGAGTTAAAGAAAAACTTTCAGTTGCTAACTAGATTTGAAAGAAATAAGTCGCCTTATTGAGTCAATTTATGTTTAGGTACAATGGTTGTCTCTCTGTCAAAATAATAAGGTCGTGTGGCATGAATTCATCTACAATATAAAGCAAAGTGTCAGGATCATAAAGTAAATGAAAAGGTAAAGTTGGGGGAGGACGCCTTGAAGCACTTCGCCACCGTGCACGGTTCCGCAACTACGGTATTTGAGCCTGAGGCGGGTTTTTCATCATTATTTTAGGATACAAGACTACAGCATCATCCGGGTTTACCACACTACCTCCTCTACGGTAGGTGTTACTTTAGATATGATTTTGCCTACTAATCGATAAAGGATGAATGGGTACCTGAGCTGAGCGACGCCAGCTGACCGCATCGGGTTTCGAGCCCTGGCGGTAACGGGCTGGCAGCGTCACAGTCAGCAGTGCTAATCACTCAGCCACCGTGGCGTTAAAGTCCGCGAGGATGGTGTTTCATCATTTCCTTACAATAAATTATTCTTAGATGATTGATCAAAATCTAACGCAAGCCGGACTACATGACAGTTCATATTGCGACCATTGACCTAAAGTAGGGTGGTGAAACATTGAAGAGAACAAAATGTTACTTTTTCGGATATTTATTGATCTAAATATTTACCTTGAAGTTACCTTTAATGGTTGATTAAAAAATATATAAATAATTTACCAAGATGGTGATAAGTTAGTAAGTTCTTTGACTGACAACTAAACACACACACACACACACACACACACACACACACACACACACACACACACACACACACACACACACACACACACACACACACACACACACACACACACACACACACACACATCATTTGAATTTTTTGAACAAACTCACACACAGAAATAATGTAACACCAAACTCACCTGAATTATACTATAGCTCAGAGGAGGGATTCACAAGTAAGGTTGCGTTCAGCTCCCTGTCGCAGTTTTCACTTGGTTTTGCACGAAGATCAAGAGACAAGGGATGATTCTGCACTCTCCTTCTGCAGTGCACCGCAAAAAGAAATTATAACCCACGAAAATATTCCATTCGTGACTGAGACTTGCTTCTGTGGGAGGAACAAGAGGCACGGCAAAGAATCGACACATTGTCCTTTCCTTGTCCGTCCTGCAGTTGTAAATCTGTGTTAAGGCAGGCAATTGACTCTGTACATTTGTTTATGAATCAAGGACATAGAGGCAAAAAAAGAAAAGGAAATTTATTGTTTAATTTCAAGTCATGATGAGAGAAACTTGGCACGGAGGGATCAGTGTCCACACTGCATATTTTATTCATTTTTACTCCCACTGCCACACACACGCCCACACCAGTAGACGAACCCAGACCTTCAACACACAATATACCGCCAGGTGAATATTTAGTGGAGGGCTGTCTAAGGACCACCAAGTAAATCTGTCAGGTAGTACAAAGAATAAAACGAATAACATCATTGTAGTTAAGATCATGAGTATAGACTATAAGTAATTTTAAAAGAAGGTTAAACACAGGGACAAAAGTGAAATCAGTGAAATATTGCTGCATCTATAAAGAGCAAATACAAAAATAAAAGAAGTAAAGGATTGTTTTATTCTTTATCTTTGTACAGACACCAAAGAAGACAGGGTTGTTGAACGTTAGAAAGTGTGTGTGTGTGTGTGTGTGTGTGTATGTGTGTGTTGGGGGGGGTTGTGTGTGTGGGGGGGGGAGGGTTGTGATGGGTGAATGTGCCTGTGACTGTGTTACGCTTTTTTGTGCAGGTTTGTGTTCTGTGTTTGTACGAATGTATGCGTTGAACTCTCTCTCTCTCTCTCTCTCTCTCTCTCTCTCTCTCTCTCTCTCTCTCTCACACACACACACACACACACACACACACACACACACACACACACACACACACACACACACACACACACACACACACACACAAGCTCTTAGGAACTGAGTTAGGGGAGAAGTTACAAGAGATTACGACTGAGAGAGGGAGCGGGTAACGGAGGGAGGGATCTGCTGCACCAGTTGCGTTCTTCCCATTTAATTTTCACGACCTAGAGACGATTTTGATGAACTCTGGGGAACACCACGATAGTGTAGGAGTAAACGAGGGCTAGGTAATTATAATTCCTTCAGTTCGAGAAGTATGAGTTAATTAATACAGGGAATAGTTAACACTTCAGAGATGATGTCTTCTGTGTCATATTCTCGCCTTTTTCTGGTCACTTTGCCACAGTGGAGTATGATTCTCTCTCTCTCTCTCTCTAGGCTATTATACCTTGAAAATTGTGAAGTTTTTGTCGGTCATATTCAGACGAAAATCACTAATACCAGAGATCTTGATAAGTGTCATCTCTGGCCTCCCCAGACGACAGACACCAATGCTGGCCAGTGAGCAGTAGCCAGTATGACTTTTAATAGCGGTGGATCAGACCCAATTTACTGTAACCCCGTTGTGAAGTACCACTTAGTCTGATAAGCAGTTATGTATGTGACTGGTATTTTAAGTGGCTTTGCAGATTTCGTTACCTCTCTTCGTTGCCGATAAATGTTGCATATTTCACCCTGGTATTCTCCTCCGGGCTATTTTTATTGTTTCTAATATCGATATGGTTTGCCTCAGTAGCATAGAGGAGAACACTGAGGTGAAAATTGCAGAAGATAATCACTAACAAAAATGTTACGAAATTTCCTGAACCGCATACCGCTCTGTCTCCTCGTAGGGAGGCCAAGGCGCGCACATTTGGCTTGTTTACTTGGCCGTTTTAACCCCTTTGGCCTGAGGATTTTTTAAAACTTACTTTTGCAACCACTGGATGATTTTAGCCGTCTGAAAAGAAAGATTTAAAACTAGATGGAGTTTGACGTATTTTCTTGACCAATTTCTCCACCAGACGATTTTAACCAGATTAGGACTGACCTATGAAGTGCGGGGATTAATGAAGGCTATCCATTCAGTGCAAAAAGCTCATCCTAAAGTGAATATTCCGTTTCCAAATACTGAGAATATGATGACATACGTCATGGGCTTCAAGGAGTTAGCCACTTCACCATGCAGAATCTCCATAGAACTAAATAAAAATCATCTATTGGTATACTGATCAGGAAAAAAACACATCTCCACTGAGGTCTGTTTTCTGCGTGGCATAGGAGACTCCGCAACACCTATGCTTTCGCGATTTATTTGGTATTTTACACCTTGTATGCTATTTATGTTACTTAATATTGACAGTTTTCACCTGTACGATGATATGAACGTGCAACGTTAAAAATAAATCGCGATGAAATAAGTATTATGAGATTTCCAAAGACATTTACAATATGAAACTACATCATTATCTTTCTGAGAGGTCCACAGTAGTTACACACACACACACACACACACACACACACACACACACACACACACACACACACACACACACACACACAAAATGGCTACGTATTTGGCAGGTTATGCTAGCTAATTTTACCCTTTCAGTTTGATGACTTTTTCCATTTTATACTTACTATCTCTAGACGATTTTATTCAGCTAGGTGGATGCTTTTCGAACGTAGCGGGATATTTATAACCTCTACTTACCGCTTTCGTACTAGAAGTCTTCCTTTTTTTAATAAGACCATCTGAAGGTAATGATGATAAGCTATAAATTTTCGGATTGAAGAAGTTAACTCTTAGACGACGAGATGTCATTCCTAACCTGAGTAATATCGTCTGTCGGTACTATGGAATATACTGAAGTTTTTTGTCCTCTTTAGGAAGTCAGCCAGTTCATCCAATTTTTCTTTTGTGATGCTCAGAGTATAAGCGGACATTTTTTTTTTCTTTACTAAGGAAGGATCCCTGCTAATGAAAGGATTAATGAAGACTTTATGTAACCATTCCAGATCGAAAATTATCTTCGAGTGAGTAAAATCGTCTGGATACCGCAAGAAGTGAACAGAAAAAAAGCAGATATTACATGAACTAGAGTTAAGTATTTAGCAATATTAAACCATACCACTGATAAGAGTCGATACTCTTTAGTGCTTAATTTCAAACCCGGCACCAGGGCGAGGCTTTACTCTCTAGTCCTTTTACCTTAACTATGCACACACAGTTTTCCTTTTGGAGCTTATTTCATGTTGTTCAGTGAGTGAATAAGGCAGTAGTACGGTTTTACATCCTTTCCATAGCACTTTTTCATGACTATCATCTTATTTCATCGTTAATTTATTGCTACATCTCAGCTTTCAAGACAGAGTTGACAATTTTGGGCCAGGTTAGAGGAAAAAGAGTAGTTATTTCTTCCTGACCACACACCTCATGTCTTAGAGCAAATGCCTGGTATTAAATGGATCAGTGAAGGCATTATTTTGTCCGTCCTTATCGAAAATTGTCTCCCAAGATGAGTAAAAATAGCTTGGAAACAGCATCCCCCCTTAAAAAAAAGAAAAAAAGAAAAGAAAAACGACGCTCTTAAGGAATCCACTGCGACTGGAGTCATTAGGGCGGTATATCTGGCATCTAACCATAACCATCAGACGATGACAAGCAACTTAAAAGCTGAAAGAAAATCGTATGGCGGTATTTTGGCAGCTTTAATACCGGCGGTCCCTAAACAGCATCCACTAGAAACTCGCCTGAAGGTTTTCTACGTGATATGGGAATGACAGGCTGCTGGTGTGGGAGAGGGTGTGGCAGTGGGAATAGGTATTATAAAATGGTGCAGAATAGAAGCTGACAGCACCCACTGAGCAGCCCCCGAAACACACAGAGGAGCGTTGTGTATGGACCACATTAAAAACAATCTAACTCGTAAGGGTGTTATCCAAACCACCACCACGACATGTTTTATCTTACGCTACCACCAGACACTAATTTGTATTTGTAGAGAGATCAGTGGAAGCTTTATATTACCATTTCAGTTCGAAGTGTTTCTCCTAAACAAAATACCTTGTCTGATGTTAGCAAGAATAAAATAAACGATGCGTTATCGGTGTGAAGAGTTTAACTAGTCATGCAGCAGTTTACAGAATGTTCTATATGAGGGTATTAAGCACTATATGTACAGGGGGGAGGGGAGCTTAGTTTCTGTACACCCATCTCGAACAGTGCTAAATTTTTAACTACTACCACCACCACCACTAATACTGTTGTTGTTGTTGCTGCCGCTATTGATACATCGCGGTATTAGTTGCAAGTTAGTCAGTTCCAGTCAGCCAAGCAGTTTTATTTCATAGTATGAAAATGTAGTTTCCTTACATGGAGGAAAAAAAGTAGAAAAACTGAAATACTTCAACTAAATAAGTCTATTTATCTATTGCCAGACGCCTCAATCCCGTTCGGGGTGGCCACAAACAAATCGCCTCCACGTCGCCCTGTCCCCCGCCATTTCACTGCCCTGCTCCCAACTCACACCCTCCTCTCTCATATACCTCTCCACCCCATCCCTCCATCTCATCTTCGGCCTCCCTCTCCCTCTTCCCCCCTCCACCTCACTCACATACACTCTCTTCGTCAGTCTTTCACCCTCCATCCTCTCCACATGGCCAAACCACCTCAGTGTATTCATCCTAACGCTTCCTATCACATCCACATCCACACCACAACGCTCCTTTATATCCTCATTTGTCAGCCTGTCTCTCCATGTGACTCCACAGGCTCCTCTTAAATAACTCATTTCCACTGCTCTCACTCTTGACTTGTGTCCTTCCAGCAACGTCCCAGCTTCACTTCCATACGTTTTCACTTCCATGCTCACTTCCCTGCTTTTTATTACTGCTTTCAAAGAACTAGCAACCTTTCATCCCTGCTGTACCCTTTCAAGCACTTCACCCTCCAAACCTCCATCCTTACTCATCACACTACCCAAGTTCTTAAATAAAAGTACGAAGGAAAAAAGAGAGAGGCTGATTTAACTTCAAGTAAGTAAATGTACAGTGGTGATAAAAATGACTACTTTCTTATCATTCTTATTGCTGTTCGACACAGTAAACACGTATTAAAGACAGTGTAAGAAACATCACCGATAAGAAATAGGAGACAGTTACTGAACTTTAAACTGCCTGGTACAACGCTCATAATAGCAACTTTAAATCAGTTGAAAAGGTATGCTTGGCTTATAAATATTTAATAAAACAACCTTTTTAAAGCTCGTAATAAAACTTAATGAAAACTGGAAGTAGCTTAAATATAGTTATTTTTGTAAAAACCACGTTAAAATTGCTACAAACCCTTAGGACAAGCTTAGCTGTACATAAAAGATAATAGGCTAGACGTGTAGGGAGGTGGATGAAGGAGGGCTACTGTCTGCTCAAAATATCCAGCCCAGAGGCGACTTGGGGATATGTTTTTGTGGCAGTTCATTTTTCCTGTCAGTGCATAGAATATGTACACATTCATTTTTTATGCAATTTTATATTTCTTCACTAATGCGTAAAGTGCACTTTTTCTAAAGATTATTATTTTCGAAGATATCATTGTTAACTTAAATATAAATATGAATATACGATATTTTCCTGCATTCATAATTATGCTCTGCCAAAGTCTAATATTCTAGTGTTGCCCTACTTGGAGCTTATTTATGATGACCATTTTCATTTTACTTTTACATTTAATATTCAGTCTACGAAGATCCCTTTCAAATAATTATCACGCTAATATGAACTCACAAGCTGTCATTAAACATTATAATGAATGAGCGATAAACACGAAGAACAAACTCAATTGCCAGTCAGGAAGGAGATGGTGGGATAACAGCAAGCGAAATGAGGCAAGGAGGTGGAGAAAAGGAACAGAGTATAAAAACTTAAGGAAAAAGCACATCTGCAATGGGCAGGTGCCTCTTGCTATAGTTAATTCGTGTTAGGGTGTGTGAAAACGAGAATAGGACAAGAACAGTAAAAACAAAACTCTTCCCCTGCCCACCAAACGTTTGATCTGAAAGTGACAGGAGAAGGTGAGAAGACCACGTGGCATAACAACACAGATATTTTATAAGAACAAGTATATATCGAATGTTAGTGCAACATTGAAAAAAAAAAAATCAAAATTCTCTCCAGAGGAAAGTATGGCTGGAGAAATGGTGTAGAAATAGTAATCCCCTTACAAAATAAATTTCTAAATTTACTACACGATACGTACCACCACATTCTTTAATGTTTTTACACACACACACACACACACACACACACACACACACACACACACACACACACACACACACACACACACACACACACACACACACACACGTCCAGCAAAATATAACCTCGTCTCTCTCTTCGTGAGCGCGGGTGTAATAATGTAAAGCTGGCTAGTGATAGTCAAGCGGGTTGGAAAGGCTGGTACCTGCCTTCATTTGTTCAGATCCCTAAATAAGTATGTAAAGGATTATTTACCGCTGATGTACCCTAACTATACTGCTTTATGGGACATTAGCGTGGCTTAGGCTTCAACAATACCAGTATTAATGGTCTCCTTTACACTTGGTTATTCTCAGGTTTGTGGAGAAGTCTCACCTGAGCCTTTTGATTGCTGCACTGGTTTCACCTTCGCTTGGCTTGGTTTTTCGTCTAACTTGCGGCTATTCTATCAAGCTCAGTGGAGGGAAAAGACACTGCTAAGGCTCTACATTCCTTCCATAGCACTTCTTCGCGACTAGCATCATATTCTGTCGTTCGTTTCTTGCTACAGTTCAGATTTTAAGATGAGAATGATAATTTTTGGTTGTTAGAGTAAAATGAGCATTTTTCACTTAAGCAAAAAATCGCTGATGTGAGCGTAAGAAAAAATCCCAGGTGCATCAGTATCAAGAAAATAGTTTTCCTAAACAGTTTTTCAAGCCTATGAATGCTCTCCTCTTTTCTTTTTGACTCGGCTCAGTTTTTCGTCTTTTTTTGCAGCTATCTTCATGTAGCTCAGTGTCAGAAAAAGACAACAGTACGGCTTTACATTCTTTCCATAATTCTTTTTCATGACTAGGTCCCTGTGTTCTTATTAAGCTATTGACACAGCTCAGCATTTTAAATGGAGAGGTGGCAGTTTTTGGCCAAGTTGTAGTAAAAAGATATAGAATGTATCTCATGTAAATAAAGACCTCGGGTGCTGGCTTGAATAGTATACCCCAAAACACCAGCAGCAGCGAAAGGGACGTAGGTGTTTCTGCAGTCCTGTTCAGGGATTATTATTATTACTATGATTATTACTAAAACTTCCGACATCCCTGTGGAAAGTTTTCTTGTTTTTACCCGTCCTTGCCCTGGAGGGGCTCCGGGACGGGTATTGTTTTCACTCGGTTTGTCTGTATGTTTGTTTGTTTGTCTGCCTGTCTAGCTGTCTGTCTGTCTGTCTGCTAACAACTTTACGATAAAACTACTGGTGCATCATTGACTAAAATTACAGGGATGTTGGGCTATGACATTCTGATCACCTGAATAAATTTTGGGCCAAATAGGATCAAGGTCCATGCTGTAGGCCCAAAAAGTGTTTAAAAAAAAAAAAAGTAAACAAATTTTTTTTTTTTTTCATAACTCATTTCAAACTAGTCATATTGACATGGAACCAAAAACTACTGTAGAGGTGCATCTTTAAAATTTGCTTCCTATAACATGCCTCATTACACCAGGAGGGTCACCCTTCAGTTAGCGGTAAGGAGGTCAGTGTTAGGTGGGTCGGGCCTAAAGTTTCAGATGGGCATAAATTCGTCAACTTTCATCCGATTTAGGCTACTCCAATTTTGATATGTGACATCTTTGACTGGATATGCTGCTGAGTTTACACGTCAGCACTAAAATAACTGCCGGGAACGGGTTTGCTGTGCCTTGGCTCGCTTTTTGTTTTCATCGTCATTATTATTATTATTATTATTATTATTATTACTATTACTTATTTTAAAATTGCAGTATTTCAAAGGCCATTTTGCCTAGAGCGTTGATACTCGGCCAGCTTGGACAGCTGTCCACTTCTATTGGCGAAATGTGGTAATCCGTCAACCAGACCTCCGGATATTATCCAGAGCACAGAAAAGTGAGTCAGCCACGCTATCTCATGAACCGCCTGAGGAAGGAAGCTGAAATTTTACTACAATATAGCCTTAAGGTACAGTTCTTTATTCTCTGAGATCGCCTGGGATAAAGAATCGGAACTTTTCCCGATATTCCGAATGTCACCTAATTTTCCATGAAGGAATAAAGCTACAACCTCCAAAATTGTAGACATAAAGAATATGATGACCTAAAGCGACTTGCGTAAGATCAGTGACCTTGACCTCAAGGTCCCTTTATAGCTCGGCTTCTAGTAGGCAATGACTGTGGGAAGTTTTTCTTTATACAATTTTTTGATGTTCTAGTTATTATTATTTTATTATTATTATTATTATTATTATTATTGTTATTGTTTTTGTTGTTATTCAGTAATTATTATTGCGGTATTATTACTGCTACTCTTACTACTACTACTACTACTACTACTACTACTACTAGTAATAGTAGTAGTACTACAGCTTTGTAATCACTTCAATGAAAAATATAAGTATTATGAGTATGGAAACTGATATTATTAAATCAAGAATTGCTTGGATTCAAAATCATGAAGAAACAAGAGGATTGCAAGTTACTGTGTGAACAGATAAGAAGACATATGGGGTTGAGTTGCTTGGGTGGTAATGGGATGTGATGGTGCTGCAGTATATAAATATGTATTATAGTATTTGTACTGTACACTTGTATAAAACAGTATACAGTATGTATGAAGATATTTATGTGTGTATGGTAAAACAAGATAATTTAGCAACATAATAGAATCTTGCGTTTTTTTTTTTTTATGATAAATTAGTGGATATGCTTTTTTTTTTTTTTTTTTTAAGAATGTTAAGATGTTGTCCCTCTTAGCTTACTGTTCATATGTATGTTAGATACAGAATAAAGATGATTGAATAAAGATTGATTGATTGATTGATCGATTGACCACTACTACTACTGCAACTACAACTACTACTACTATTACTACTACTACTACTACTACTAGCAGCAGCAGCAGCCATGGGTTCATCTGCACGTAAAGGTGGTTGACTGCATGCTAAACACTGTTTTTCCTGCAGGCCACCATCTTCCTTACGGGGGATAGGGAGGGAGTCAAGGGATGTTTGTGGAACTGGGCAGCTTCTCCGCCCTTTTATATTTATAGCCTGTGTCACCAAGGGAGGGCGACTTCTTCAATGGTTAATGTAAATACTGTAAACTGATACGGGTGCTTGCAGTTAATGTGGGAGTTACCCCAAGCGACCTGACGCATCACTGGGCAGATCTGGTACTGAGTGCATTAAACCTCCTCGTTGTGATAGTCTGATAAAATGACACACTTCCTCTATGTAACAGTCTGTCTGTCTGTTTGTATCTGTCCGTATATCTACTCATTTATCTGTCTATCTATCTTTATCAGTGTTTGTATAGTTGTCTGGCTGGTGTCTTTCTGTCTCTGAATGCAAGTCTATCTGTTTCTGGATCAATGTATCTATCTCTCCAGCCATTGCTTTGCGCCGCATTTCATGTGAAAGGCATACTTTACAAATGACGCTTCGGCGTGTATGTTTCTCCCCAGTAAGGACCCTCTTCACACACCATCACCACAGTACCCTCCCACACATACTCTCGGCCCTTATCTCCCACCTCGTTCTCGGTCTCCCACTCCTTCTCCCAGCCACCTGTCTCTCATACATTCTTTTAATATTGATAATTCAAGATATCAGGGCACTCAGTTTGCGTTAGTTAATGGCGGAAGAAATTTTATGATGTGATTTAGTTTCATTTAACAAGCCAGACCTGAAGAGGGTCCAAGTCAGGCCAGAATGTTGTGTCTCCGTATTAATACAGCACTTCAAAGTATAGGTATGATTTTTCCATTTCATATAGAGTTACGGCACTGACAGAGCAAGGCGATCAATGACAGAATTCACCAAATATGTGTGTTAGTGTAATTGTGCTTGAATAATGTATATACCAGCTGAATGCTTTTAGCAGTGCGCACACACACACACACACACACACACACACACACACACACACACACACACACACACACACACACACACACACACACACACACACACACACACACACACACACACACACACACACACACACACACACACACACACACGTATATCACGTGTGTGTGTGTATATATATATATATATTGTCAATGGTGTGGTTACCCAGAAGAATTAGAGATGGTGCAGAGTGGAAATGGATGAAAGTGGAAGAGGTGAACAGATAAAGGAGGGAGATAAGACGAGTGGCCAAGGCCGAGATCACTAAATCATTTTTAGGAGTCTGTATTTGCCACTCTAGGCTTCCTTACGTGCCCTCTGACACCCGAGTTAGAGGAATTATGGCCTCACTATTTTCCGATATATACACTGCTGCGAGAAAGGCCCATGTTCCACACAAGGAAGCAAATGAGACCACTAAACCATTTTGCGTATTTTCTGTTTCTTGGCAGAATAACATTAACTAATTTTCTGTATTCTTCGCAGGAGCGACCTTGTTCTTGACAAAGTGGAAGTGGCATACCCTGTAGGAGGGGCTAATGGAAGTGTTCTCCAATGACTGACCAGCTGCGCCTTCCCAATAACCCCTAATTGGCAAAGAGTTAGGATGTATTAACTTGTAATTGGCGGCAGAAGCCTCCTTTGTGTGTAAGGGGTGTGGATTGTAATTAAGAAAGAACATTGGCGTGTTAAGTCTCAGGTGACGGGGTAAATTACTATATAATGCGTGAGGAACTAGCGAGAGAGAATCATTTTATCATTAGACACATTCGGGACACATTTCCCTTTAGACACATTTAGACACAGTCTTTCACTTTGATTACAAAACACACAGACCGAACACCATATATATATATATATATATATATATATATATATATATATATATATATATATATATATAAAGGTCATTTTATTCAACGTGAAGGAGTATATATATATATATATATATATATATATATATATAAAGGTCATTTTATTCAACGTGAAGGAGTATATATATATATATATATATATATATATATATATATATATATATATATATATAAAGGTCATTTTATTCAACGTGAAGGAGTATATATATATATATATATATATATATACATATGGAGCCTCAGTGGTAAAGTGTGCGTTTTTGTACACTGAAGAACGAGGGTTCGCGCCCCGCCAGAGTAATAAACTTTGGGAGCGTTTTTCAGGCCACATACGGCATTGGCGGACACAAGGGGTGCTGTGGTTGAACCAGTGTTGCAAACTATAAAGTATGCTTGCACCCAGTCGGCTTGCGCGGGCAGAATACACTTGGTTCACAGACTACACACACATCCAAAGCCACTCCAACACTACAATTACACTTACAAGCACTTCTCACCCTACATACAATCTCTACTAGACAGCCTAAGCCACATGTTAGAGATACATTGGCTATCTCGTCCGCACTTCGGTCGGGATAGGCCGGTCCTGCAGTGGACAAACAAAACGGCTGATGAGATGAGATGAGATATATATATATAGAGAGAGAGAGAGAATTTGTATTTTGTATATATAAAACTTCCATGCGATGATTTTGTGTTCCATGTCTGACGCCTTACCCTGTGATTATGTAGTCTGGCCAGTGGTGGTGGTGGTGGAGTGCATGAGGTGTGTAATTTGGCTGGGCAGTAGTAAGCCTGTATTTTTCTCAGTGTAAAGGTACAAATTATATGAGTCATACTGACCACGTGTTCTCTTTAGATCTTCAGAAAACATTTCCATGTTTATCTGTCGTGTAATTTTCATGTTGATCTTGAAAATATGGTGTTGATGTTGTATATATATAGAGTCTAATGTTGCTTAATACCAGTGTGTCTCTCACTGAATAGGAGCAAATTATATGTACCGCTGATGAATGACACCTACCACATTTTATGCGTCGGACCCCCCTAGGATCACCACCATCCTCTTTCATTCTGTAATATCCATGTTTCCCCCTGTAATTTTTACCCCATCTGTGTGATTACCACCTATGTTTTTATAGCCCACTAATTACAGACGCTCAGCACTTACTAGGTCATTCACCGCAGTTCAAGTGCTGGAGAGGGATGCCTACACGTGATAGCACCTATACAACCAGGCGGTTTCATTGCCTGGTTATTCAGCGCGACGTCCCTCAGCTCCCGCCCTGTGCTGAAAGGAGGATGATGGTTTGCTGGGGAAGTGTTACCTCTCCTTGCAGTCCAGTGGTTATGCAGTCAGATGATCCTTGGGCCAAGACAATAATAACAACCTCAGTTCAAGGCCAAATACACTAACAGATATTGGGTCACTTGTCTCTTGTCACTTCTTTTGTAACTAAAATATGCAGGCTTTCTGGTGTCTCGATGTAAAAATTCACAGCAAACAGTAGTTCGCTTGTCTTCACCTGATGGAACTGAGTCATTCCCACGCCTTGAATATTATGTCATGGGAACAAGATTCCACAATTAAGTAATGAGGTAGGAGTGAGTGTACTTGGCTACTTATAAAAACTGACCTTCCAGCCTGACTACACTTGGACAGCAGCTGAGCTAAAAGGGTTAAGGATTATTCGAGTTTCTCTCTCTCTCTCTCTCTCTCTCTCTCTCTCTCTCTCTCTCTCTCTCTCTCTCTCTCTCTCTCTCTCTCTCTCTCTCTCTCCGTGTGTGTGTGTGTGTGTGTGTGTGTGTCAACGACATACGAGTATTAAAGGATATTGAAATGCTATGTGCAAGTAAATCTCTGAGACTGATGTGTTGCTAAATAGGCTAAGGTGAATAATGCCCTTATTCTGCTTTGCTACCAGGCTACCTCTTGCTGGTCTGTTTCCTCGTCCGTTTTGGAGGCTTCCTAACATCTATGTTTTAATTATTTTTCGTATGACAGGTTGGTGTTCTCGTGTATATAGCATTGTCACATCCGTACTTAACTAGTTTTTGTCATTCCTGTCCTTACATTTTGTTTATCTTTCATGTGATGATATTGTTTGCCATTTCTGTCCACATGGTCCTGTCCTAGTAATTTCTTTCTTCTCTTATTATTTTTATTTGTCTCACCTTAGTATTCGCATGTATAATGATCACGTCTTTCCAATATCGGTGTACATAGCATAAACAACACACAATGGGATAACAGCCTGCCATGTACAGAAATAGACTGGTAGGGTGGATGTGCTAGAAAGTATCGTCTTATTCTGCGACTGTGCTGCGGAAAATTAGCTGCAGTGAACGAAAACTACTGCAGAGTTAAGTGGATGTGTGAAACGTGTGAAGAGAAAGGTGCAGATTTTGATCTATTATTCATAGATAGGCTGAATATGCGGACAGCTCCTGTTTTCTCTCCCTGCTATTGCCTCCGCCAACGAGAATGCGGCCTATTGTTTATCTGTTCATACAATCAAGTGTCTTCACTTGGTGGTACCGATATGACTGGACAGCGATGCTGTTCAATTATATTGGCGTTCCTCACTCACTCCCTACATCCCCCGAAAAGAGGATAGTGAACTGCAGGTGGAGGGCAACTTCAGCCGACAGTCCATCAGGTTCACGTTCAGATGAGCCTGGGGTTGCGACTACTACTCGCTAACATTACTACCACTGAGAGAGCCTTAGTTCAAAGCGTGTAAGGGTGTATTATGAATGCAAATTTCGTTTTATCATTGTGTATTATTGTTGACTTTAGAAATTTCGTAACGCGTCTTTCACAGCGATTTACTCTGCGCAAATCACTATATCCACTCATTGTCGGAACAGCTGTAGCACTGCATATTTCAGCTCACGCCAGACGATTTGATTTACTCGAAATGCCTGAGAATGTTAAGCTTGTCATCACCCCCTTTCCATGGTCAGAATAGCTCTAGTTTTCTAGTCCAGCTTGCGCAAGGTCATTTTATTCAACGTGAAGGAGTCACTGAAGCCTCAGAGTGTTTATGCTCCTCATGTATATTACTAATGAAAACTATATCGATCTTAAAAACGAGAATATATATATTCTACAGAATTTTAAAGTGTAATATGCCAGTAAATCTCTAAGGAAAAGTGATAAGCAGTCTATCATGCCAGCAAGAATATGATTCATCCTTTCTAATATATATATATATATATATATATATATATATATATATATATATATATATATATATATACAAGGCTCGAAAACGGCATTTTTTTTTTACTTTTCAAAGAAGGGTGAGAAAAAAAAATTAAGTAAAATCATGTTAATTCTTGACTCCAGGACATATTGTGTTTAATCCTTTTCTAAAAATGATGCATTAAAAATATATTTATCTTCCAGTATATTTTATTCAAGTTTGATGAAACTTCTCAAACTGGAAGTTAGACATGGTCTTCATTAATCAATTTACTGTAAGGAGATCTGCTAAGCTGAATATTGTACTGTAATGTGATAATTATTTGACCAAACTGCAAAAGACATCCTCTGCCCTAAGGGGTTAAAACATTTGAGGTCATAGTGAACTCGTGTGGAGGTATAAGGAGTATATACGTAAAAGGTACGTAAGCACATTATCGTATTGAAAGTGTTAAAATACGAGGTTACCGGTGAAGGGATTGCTAAATAAAATCATTCTGTAGTAACAAGGGTTAAAGAAAAATGATGTCCTGAGGCTGCTCGTGTTTTAGAGACTAGTGATCATAAGCAGGTTGAATGCTGAGTAAAAATCCTCTAGTGGCAGCATGAGTCAGTGACATGACGTACTCGTGGTGAAGGTGTTTACAAAGTCTTGTAAGAAAGCTGCATATAATCGTCCGGGGACAGCAAGAATAGAATAAAAGAGAGGCCATCGTGGCGAAATAGTTGAGGGGTATGAAGTCAACGTCAGTGTGAACGCTGGGAAAAGAAAAAAAAATCGTCTGGCGGTAGCGAGGAAAGGATAAAGTAATCATGAGGATGGAAGTAATCATAGGCAGGAGGCTAGATGGATGTAATCGTCTGTAGTAGTAGTAGTAGTAGTAGTAGCAGTAGTAGTAGTAGTAGTAGTAGTTCTTGTTATAGCAGCTGCAACCCCAGCCTCATTCGAATGTAAACCCAGTTCACTGCAGGCTGAAGTTGTCCCTGTCCTTCAAACCACAATCCTCTTTTCTAGGGTATTGCGAGGGAGTTAAGTGAAGGCTGTATAACCGGGCAGCTCCGCCGTCCAATTAAATCGATGCCACCACATGAAGGCGTCCTCTCCAGCACTACCAGAGTTAGACGTACGTCATAGCACTGTTAGGGTTACACTGCTACCGCTGTGTGGCATCTAAACTGCTGATTGTAAACCTGTTATTATTCATCGCGTCTGGCAGTAGCGGTACTGTGTTCTGTACTTTCTCCTTAGAGGCTTCACACTTTCAGCCTCCTGTGGCTCTCCGTCAGCTGAGTAAAAAATTATATATAGCCGGTTAGTTTTCATCTGACGGAACTAGGCCACTCACAAATTGAGCATTAAGTTATAGATGCAGGGAACTGGATGACCATTACTTGTGAAGAAAGAATGAGTTTCCTTTGGTTACTAGTCAAATTAACCCTCCATTCTGACTACACCTGACCATTAATCGAAATGAAAATGGTTAGAGAACTTTGCCAAATGATAACATGTCGACAACAGGCGTTAGCTGGCAAAAGGGTAGTGTTGTTCCGTCAGTGAGATGATTATTCCCCTTCACTTCGATGACGTGCTTTTTTATTGATATTTGCTACCTCCAGCTTGGAAAAGATATGTAGTAGAGAAGAGGTTTATCAAGGCCATATCTATACCTCTCCAGCTTGAAATCTTTCCCTTAAGCTTAACAAAATCGTCTGGTAGTAGCAAAAATATAAGCAACGGTACGTCATGGTATCGAATACCAAAAATATAGGCAACGGTACGTCATAGTATCGAATGAATTAATTTCACCAGTATTATCGATAACAGTACGGTATTAAGGCTCTCGGGTTCCTCTGCACACGCTACTGTAAGTTTAACAGAATCTCTTGCAATTAGCTGGAATAAAAGGGAAGTTGTTTTGACCTTGAGAGGATTAATGGTCCCTGTATTAGCGGGAACACTATAAACACTCTCAGGCTTCATCGGCACTCAGCTCAATGAATGGTGTGAACTGGAATGAACTGTCCTGGCCATTGAACATTTAATTGCACCAACATTAAACTCCCAGGCTCCCAAACTCTCTCTCTCAGCTGAATAAAACTGCCTGTGGATTAATGGTACACTATCTCGAAAAGCTACCCGAACTCCAGGCCACAAGGGAAGTGAAAATGAGGGGACGTAGCTTGTCTTTTCGGAATGGTTGGTATGCCTGATTGTGGGGTGACGCACTCTGCAGCCATAACACAGGCGTATGGTGCTCTGGTGTATGGTGCAGTAACCATTGGTGACAGAGATACACGTAAGAAAAGCTGTTTTAAGATTCTTCGATCATGCCTCAAAATGCACGGTGCTTACAGCATTCCAAGACTTTCTGCATGTGTAGCTGACACTGTAAGACTCACTCTCAGTTGAATGTAATCATTTGAAAATAGCTGGAAGAGAATGCGAAAGTTGTCCTGACCATGAAAGTGTCAGTAGAACTAGTATTAACACACTCCAGCTCCATAGCATATTAACCTGAAAGGGAATGTGTGGCACTAGCTGAACTGGAAAATAGAGTTGCCCCGACCATGAAAGGGTTAAGAGATAAGAAATAAACTTAGATAGGCTTTTTTCTTTAATCTGAATATGACAGCAAAATAAAAGTTGAAATAATTTTAACTAAAACATAGAAACAGGAGAAATACTGAAACATACATTTTACAAACCATAGGAGACTTCGTAGCATCTTTTCTTTAGCGACTAATTTTGTTTATAACACCTAACCAGTCTCTTGTATGTTATATATTTTTTGTAAATATTTACGTAGTTTGCATCAGCAACACACAAGAGAATACTGAGGTGTAATGCAAAAAACAAATCGCTTAGGTAGAGGTGTCACAAAATATCCAAAGCCACTTGGAATTCGATCCGTAGAAAAATTACCTTCATGTCGAATTTCACCGAACGTTGGGGCCACAAAAACCTTCTTTATTCTATTCCTGTTGTACTTGATAGGAGTGATTGTTCTGAAATGTGAACCCGATGGACTGCAGGGTGAAGGTGCCATTCTCACGCAATCCACCCTCCTCCTCCTAGGGTTAAGGAGGGAGTCGTGGGGCTTTTTCATATCGTGTTAGTGGAGCCTCCCGGTTATACTTATGTCACCACGTACTGGCATCCCTCTCTGGCATCAGTCACTCTCATGGTAAACCCCTCACAACGCCGTCACTTATTTAACATTCTCCCGCCGTCCACCATATTCCTTTCGGAGGATAGAGAGGGAGTTTGGGAACGCTTGCATGGCAGGCGGCTGAGCTTCTCAGTTGCATCGTTGGCACCACATGGAGGCATCCCACTCCAGCACCGATCGCTTCTCATGATAGGATGTTGCATAATTATATTATTGCTGTCACCTGGCGATTGAATTCAGTTCATGAGAGACTCATCAAAATGAACGGGTTTGATACCGTACAGCTTCCACGAACCCTTTCCTGAATAAGCTGTCTGGCAGTAGCAAGGATAAACTAAGAGAATACAACATGTCATTAACTTTCTCATGAACAGGACAAGATGCTTGAGAGGGACACCTTCACATGGTGGCGCTGACATGACTGGCCAGCAGTGGAGCTGCCCGGGTATACTCACATTCCTCAATTCCTTCCCTTTCCCCCGAAAAGAGAATGGTGAACTGCAGCAGAAGGGCATCTTATGACCATATTCCTTAGGGTTCTGAGTTTGGGGTTGCAACTAGTACTACTAATTTTGTGTTGGTTGTAGGTGGTGGCCACTAGCATTTACTCGCTTGATGGAGTGCTGCCTACTTCTTCCCTCCTCTTTCTCATTCTAAATATGTGTCTGTCGTCTTCTCCCTCTGCTTCGCTTTCCTTCCTTCCTGTCACCTTTTATTGCTAATCTTTCGACTGTAGGTGGCTCTACAGTGAGTGACAAGCCTAATGGTTTCCTGTAGTCCAGGAAATCAGTTACAACGCTTGGTGGTAACCATGTAACCAAATAACGTTGTGAAGTGGATCCGATCCTGCTGTGGTGTTCCTGTTAACCGGGTAAAGAGACGCAGATGCGGCGTCCACCCAGGAATCAAACCTCCACACTTTTTCCCCCGCTTTGCTGTGACGAGGCGCTTTCATCTATAAGAGAAATTCGGTTCGCTGCATGGGACGATCCTGCAGGGGGTAGTTGCTTGCCTGCATATGATTGTTCTGCTTGGCTGGGACATACCGGGGTTTATCAACAGCAGTAACAGCGGTTAGTTCTGTGATCAGGACAACTGTAGTGACGTATCCTTTTCAAGCTAACCTCAGACGATTTTATTCAGCTGAGAGTGAGTCATAGGAGTCTGAGTGTAGTAGCAGCAGTAACAGTAATTGTAGTAGTAATATTACTACTATTACTACTAGTGCTAGTAGTAGTAGTAGTAGTAGCCCCTGGCTTATATAAAATGTAAACCCGGTGGACTGAAGACTGAAGATGTCCATGTCCGGCAGTCCATTATACTCCTTCAGGGGGATTTGGAGAGGTGTCGTGCTTTTGTACAACTGGGCAGTACCACCACGTGAAGGCAGCCCTCTCCAGCGCTAGCCTGACAGTGTTTATACCCTTTCTGAATACAACCTCGGGTCCAGTTTGATATAACTTCTGGTGCCGGCTGTACATTTAAGGTGATACCCGTTTGGCCGGTCACTTGTCATGCTTAACACTGACCGCCGCACCCTCTTCCCACCCGACCGGTCACTTTCACTCTAATTTATCTCAAGTGTTTATTTGTCTGTTCATTTTTGCTCATGCGTTTGCGTATTTAATGATTTTTTTTTCATTCGTCCATTTATGTATACATTTATCTAATCGATTCGTTTATATATTTATTTACATGCTAATTATTTATTTACGTAGTCGTTCATATTCGTCTTTATTTATTTGAATTATCTTTATTTGTTATTTTTTCATCAGTTATATCCATATGTATTTGTGTATTTACTAATAATACATTCATTATTTCATTCATTTACTTGCATGTGTTTTTATTTATTTCTTCGTACATATTTATTCCTGTGGTAAGTGGGGCGCTCACCATCCACCCTCTCGATGTAGTGCTGCCCTCGGGTGTCTACCCTTTCCTCTCCTCCATCCTTCTTTCCTTCCATCCTCTCCTGTCTTTCCTGCATTCTTTCCTCGTCCTTCTGCCTACGGGTGACTTTACACTCCCTCTTTTGCCTTTCTTTCCTCTTCCTTCTGCCTGTGGGTGACTCTACAATGAGTGACAAGCCAAATGGTTTCCTGTACACCAGGAAACCATTTACTACGTTGGGTGGTAACCATATGATCAAATTTTGGCGCCTGGTGGTTTAATGGGTAATTACAACGCTCCAGTCGGATTGAGCCGGTGAAGGATTATATCCAAATGGTGGTTGGGGCTTATTGCTCACCTAATGCCACTCAGGGATGAGTGAGGCTGGGCCACTCTCATCTTAAATGTCAGGACCAACGTGCCTAGCCCCGGGCTTCTACGCTCCTCATGGGGCAACGTAGCATTGGATGGTGATGATGATGATGATGATGATGATGATGATGATTTTTCCCGGGTGGAAGACCAAGTTATGTCCCAGAGATTGATTATAGGCCCGGACAAACTCTTAGACAAAGTTTGTTCCAGCTCGCTTATTCTGTTCACCCAGCAGTACATTTAGGGACCTGGATGTAAACTGGCTACCGCGGGTCATATTCTAAGGGAATATTGGGGCTTGAAACTTGTCTGCCTTAATGATCCCCGCGTACTAGACAGGTATTAGTCAGTCTTCCTTGTTTGCTTTTTTCCAGTCATAGAAGTGTGGTGGTATGTTTTTGTCGTTGTTGTTATTATTATTATTATTATTATTATTATTGTTGTTGTTGTTGTTATTATTACTTTTATTAGTTAATAATAATAATAATAATAATAATAATAATAATAATGTTACAGTGAATGGAGAGAGACTGGAATAGGTGAGAGAGTTCAAATACCTGGGTACAGTGGTAGAAAAAAGAGGAAAATTTGCAAAAGAAGTTGAAACTAGAGTGACACAAGGAAGAAAAGCAGCTGGTGCAATGAAGGCCTTCATAAGAAACAGAGACTTGAGTGTTGCAGCTGCATGATAGAACACATTCGACTATCTTACTTCTACGATGGAACACATTCTATCCATTTCTCCTTTCTCTGAAATCTCCATTCTAAGAGATTTCAATGTTCACCACAACCTTTGGCTCTCCTCTCCTTTCACTGATCCACCTGGTGAACAAGCGTACATCTTTTCTATCCTTAATGACCTACAGCAGCTTGTACAGCACCGTACCTGTATCCCTGACTGCCTTGGATAGAGCTCCAACATACTCGACCTCGTCCTTACAACTAATCTTTCGGCTTACACTGTTAATCTTTTCTCTCCGTTGGGCTCCTTTGATCACAACCTTATAACCTTAACCTGTCCTATCACTCCGGTATGGCCTGTGGACCCTCCAAAGAAACGTCGTCTGTGGAACTTTGGAGCTGCGGATTGGGAGGCCCTCATGCAGGACTTCTTTGATTTTCCCTGCAATCGTTATTGATTCCATGGCCGGGAGCCATCTGAGCGTGCCTTGTGCATTACAGAGGTTATTCTCTCGGGCATGGAAGCATATATTCCTTTCTCATATCCATTGACTAATGCAAGAAGGCCTTGGTTTAATCACGCATGTTCTAATGCTGTCCACAACAAGGAGAGGGCCTATAAAAGGTACCGGAGCCAACCCACCCCTGAATCACATATTTTTTACGTTTCTACCCGGAATCGTGCTAAGTCTGTTCTTCGCCCTGCTAAAAATAATTTCATCCTTAATTAATGCTCTCAACTCTCCAACTCAAATTCATCCTGCTTCTTCTGGCACCTCGCCAAAAACCTTTCTAACAACTTTACCTCATTATCCATCCCTCCTCTTCTCTACTCTGATGGTTCTGTAGCTATTTCTTGTACTGTACTGGTAAAGCAGAGATCTTCGCTCAGAATTTCTCCTCCAATTCCACCTTAGACGATTCCGGTGCTGTTCCTCTAGCACTTCCCCCCTCTGACTTCCTCATAGCTGACATCAAAACTTCTTCAGCTGATGTATTTTCTACCAGCACAAGGACCTGATGGAGTCCCTCCTGTTCTCCTCAAGAACTGTGCTTCTGTGCTTACACCCTGCCTAGGTAAACTTTTTTGCCTTTGTTTATCAACTTGTACCTTTCCTTCTTGCTGGAAGTTTGCTCTCATTCAGCCAGTCCCAAAGAAGGGTGACCATTCCCAACCCTCTAACTATCGTCCAATTGCTTTAACAACTTGTATCTCAAAAGTTTTTGAGTCAATTAATAATAAAAAAATCTTAAAGCATCTTTCCTCTCACAACCTTCTTTCTGATTGTCAGTATGGGTTCCGTCAGGGATGCTCCACTGACGATCTTCTCACCTACCTTTCAGACTCCTGGTCCTCCTCCTTTCGGAACTTTGGCGAAAGCTTTGCCATTGCACTTGACATCTCAAAGGCTTTCGGTCGAGTCTAGCATAAATCTTTAATTTCCAAACTGCCCTTCCACGGTTTCTATCCTTCTATCTGTGCCTTCATCTATAGCTTCCTTTCTGGTCGTTCTATAACTGCTGTTGTAGACAGCCATCGTCCTTCTCCTTGATCTGTCAACAGTCGTGTTCCTCAGAGCTCTGTCCTATCACCAACTCTCTTCCTATCATTCATCAGTGACCTAAGCTGTACATCAAACCCTATCCACTCGTTTGCTGATGACTCCATCCTTCACCTTTCCATTTGGTACCCGCAACGTCCATCTCAGCAGTTACTTCAACAAACAAGGGATGAGGCTATGGCACACCTAATGTCTGACTTGGCTCGTATCTCTGACTGGGGTAAAAATAATTTGGTTATTTTTACTGCATCAAAGACTTAGTTCTTACACCTGTCAACCTGACAAAATCTTCCATAGGTGTAATCACTAATGTTTAATAATATTCAGCTTAATCCTGCATCATCCTTGAACATGCTTGGGGTTTCATTCACTCGGGACTTATCTTGGAAAGATCATATTACATCTCTTGTAAAATCTGCTTCCAAGAGATTGGGTGTGCTAAGCCGACTCCGTTCATTCTTTACCCCTACACAATTGTTGACTTTATACACGGGTTTTATCCGCCCATGTGTAGAGTACAACTCATGTGTGGGGAGGCTCCCCACATACAGCCCTTCTCAGTAGGGTTGAGTCAAAGGCTTTTCGTCTCATAAACTCTGCGCCTCTGACTGACTCCCTTCAACCTCTCTCTTCGCCGCACTGTTGCCTCTTTATCTCTTTTCTATCGCTACTTCAATGGTCACTGCTCCTCTGAACTGTCTGCTTGCATTCCTCCACCTCTACGACTGGCACATAGCACCCGGCTAGCAGCGAACTCTCACCCCTTTTTTGTCCAACTCTCTAATGCAAGAGTTAACCGTTACTCCCAGTCCTTCATTTATGCCATAGGTCAACTCTGGAACTGTCTCCCTCTTTCTATATTTCCTGCTTCCTATGATCTCCAGGCTTTCAAACGCAGTGTGCCCAGGCATCTCGAAATGATCGGATCTTGAATTTGGCTCTCTCTTGTATTTTGTTTTTCTCTTGGAAGGAACTGTTATTGCGGGCTCGTGGCCTTTAGTTCCTTCTCCCTAGCATGAAATAATATCAAATAAGGGAGTATTAGTGCCAGCTTTAACATATGGATGTGAGACTATGGTGTGGCATGGAAATGAAAAGTCAAGAGTAAGAGCAGTGGAGATGGGACTGCTGAGGAATGTATGTGGAGTACAGAGGGTGGATAGTATACGAAATAATGTGATTCGTGAAAGGTGTGGAGTGAGGAAGTCGGTGGACACCAGAGTCGACGGGAATGTACCGAAATAATATGGTCATGTGGTGAGAATGGATAACAGTAGAATGGTGATAAAGGTATATCTGAGCGAATCTGAAGGAGGGAGGAGGCGAGGTAGGCCAAGGAGAAGGTGGAGAGATATGGTGGATGAGTGTGTGAGGAAGAGAGGTCTGGAACTCGGTGAGGCTAGGGAACTGACAAGAGATTGAGCTGAGTGGATGAATGTTGTGAGGAGGAATGGACGATCAGGGTTTTTGGCACCCTTTTTTAACGTGGCAGCGTCCAGATTGACTCAGTCGGATACATTTATGTGAAGCTACAGAACGTGGTGAATGTTTTTCGCGTATCCGATAGAGCCAGGATTCCGGGGGCTTGAATGATGAGTGAATGGAAGCGTGGCCCAATGGACTGGGAAAATTTGGGCTGTCTGGACATTGCTGCTCCTCACCCTGCCCTTGGGTGGGACAGGAGGTCCGGATGATGATGATGATGATGATTTTTATTATTATTTTTATTGTTGTTATTTTATTATTATTATTATTATTATTATTATTGTTGTTGTTGTTGTTGTTGTTATTGTTATTATTATTTTTGTTGTTTTTGTTGTTGTTATAAAAATAATAACTAGAACACTGTCAGTTTATCCGAAGACAATTTTGATAACTCCCCATTATTCTACACCCTCAAACACATATATAATGACATCCAGATTGTGTAAATTGAAGCAGAAATGCCAAATCAATGAATCAGTCAAAATGTACTCTTCTCTGCAATATGTAAAATACTACTATATACCATATATAACGTGTATAGGCACTACCTATAAAGTGCTTCTACTCGGTTGAAGAAATGTTGGTGTGTGGTTTTAACGCTGAATACATTATAAATTGGCCTTGATTTCAGGATTCTGGCACACTGTAAATTTTGTCTTTAGGTCCAATAGTTTCTGAGATACAGCTATTTGAAATTCCATGACTTTGACCTTGGAAATGACCTTTGCCCAAGGTAAAGGTTGCTGATTTCTTGCGGGTTTATAATGCTGGAAGGGGTATTCGGCGTTGCCTAGATAAAACCCTATGATCGTGCATTACCTTGGCAACGGCATGGCCACTCCTTGTGGAGAAGACCCTCGGTTTCCCATTTTATCATTGGGCCCATTTCCCCAGGGCTATATTCTCCATGGACCTATTCCAACCATGGCCCTATTTTCCCACTACCCACCCACTTACCAGCCATGCACACTTATCCCATTAGTCCATCAACCCATTTCACCTGCTGTTGCAAATAATATGGTTATAGAAGTAAAAATTCAACGGTAATTGGCTACCATCTTTCCACGACATTGACTTGAGTATTTCTGATTAATTATAATATTGGCCATCAGAGGAGCCACTTTAGCTTATGTAATGTACTCGTTTAAGACGTTTAATTTCGTCATAAGAAGTTACGCCTGTCAGAGATGTTAAAAAAGTTCTGTATGCATCCCCCTTGATTTCCATAGAGGACAGACAGACAGGCAGACAAATTCTCTCTCTCTCTCTCTCTCTCTCTCTATGTACAGCATTTATGTATATATGTATGTATGACTGCAAAGACATGAAACTCCGAGGAAATGGTCCGTTGCATTTACCTCATAGTATAACATTTGGTCAAGGGTAAATTAACAACATTTTTGGTAACCGGAGGCCGATTGCACCGTTTTTTTACGCATTCTTTAAGTTAACAGACTTAGGTACGTTGATTGAAAAATTGTTGCATTGTGTAATGCACTGTAATGTTTCGACTAATTAGAGGGTACAAAGAAAGTGGTAAACAGAATGGGAATTATAATAGCATATTGGTATATGGATGTAAACATGCAAAATATCAACCTTCTGCATTAGTGTCTTTGTGGTTTTTAAGCCTTAAAACATGCGTTTTTTTTTTTTTTTTATTATCTCTCTGCAAAAAGGTAAATGTCGGTTGAATGATATTTTATTTTAAAAATCAGTGAAAGTAACTTATAGAGGAGGCTTTTAGGATTCTGAAACAATTTTTATTTTGTGTGTAGCCCCAAATGAAGCCAAGCTATAAAGGAGTTAATTTTGAAAGTTGCGGGTTCGTGTCACCTTTGCCTTGGGGGCACAGTCATTAATTTTGTGCAGATGACATTAGATGGTCAGAATCTATAAGCATGTCTTGAGTTTTGAAATAAAAACTTATTTATTATTATTATTATTATTATTATTATTTTCTTTATTCAGGATGCTTTCTGGACACGGTTGGTTTGATGGGGATGAAACTTGGTCAGACGAAGCGGCCAACCAGTCCTATAAGAGACACTACTGTAGGTCAAAAAGTACAGGAATGGCAGCAGCTCAGATTTTTAGGAGAAATACTAATACTACTACTATCTATCTATCTATTGCCAGACGCCATAATCCCGTAAGGGGTGGCCATTTGACTTTCAGTTATTTGTTTTACGGGGAGGGACACTAACCTTTCACCAACCCACTTGCTGACACGTAGGGAGCACGTATGGTTTAGTTATATGGTTACCACCCAGCGTTGTAAATGGTTTCTTGGGTTACAGCAAACCATATGGCATGTCACTCAATGTAAAGCCACCTGTAAATTAAAGAAAAGCAATAAGAAGTGACAGGCAAGATGGGAGAAATAGGAAGAGAGGAGGGCAGGTACAGAAAAAGAATGATACAGGCTAAGGAAGAAGTGGGCAGCACTACATCAAGTGAGTGGATGATGGTCGCCACCACCTACCACTAATACTAATACTACTCATACTAATACTAATACTAATACTAATAATAACTAAAAAGCACTCAGTGAGCGCATACCTCTCCCAGTGTCTTTGCCAGTAAAAAGGATCCAGATCCGGATCCGGATACGGATCCTTCCTCAAATTTAAGCAATCGTTTATTGGTCCACGGCCAACTTTTCCACAAAATTTCATTGAAATTCATGGAGAACTTTTGGATATATTGTGCGGGATATTCCGGATCCTGATCCGGATCCGCCCCCAAATTTAATCCTTTCTTCCTTGGCCCATGGCCCATCCTTCTACAAAATTTGATTATAATCCGTTAATAACTTTTTGAATAATCCTACTAACAGACAGACAAACAAACAGACAAACCAACGAGGGCAAAAACATAACCTCCTTGAAGGAGGTGATAAGAGAACAATGTTTTTTTTTTCTTCTTGTTCTTGTTCTTTTTTTTTTTCTTCTTCTTCTTAGTAGTAGTAGTAGTAGCAGTAGTAGTAGTATCGTAGTTTTATTAGTTTTGTAGTAGTAGTAGTAGTTGTTGTTGTTGTTGTTGTTGTTGTTATCGTTATTGTTGTTGTTGTAGTACCGTGTTTTTATAAGTTTTGAATTAGTAGTAGTAGTAGTAGAGTAGTAGTAGTAGTAGTAGTAGTAGTAGCAGCAGCAGCAGCAGCAGCAGCAACAGCAGCAGCAGCAGAAGCAGCAGCAGAAGCAGCAGCAGTAGTAGTAGTAGTAGTAATAGTCATTGTTATTGTTGCTTTATCTGAAACGTGAACTCAGTGGACTTTAGACTGACAGTGCTTTCCTCCTGCAGTCTACCATCTTCCTTTCGAGAGACATGGAGAGAGATGGGGGACGTTTTAAAAAGAGTGTAGTGTAGCCCATGGTTATATCGGTGCCACCACATGAAGGCGTCCCTCTCAGCACCGGGATCACTGCACTCCTTGTAATTGTCCATATAGATTCAGGTCCAAGGGGTGGTTTCACTTAATTGCTTGGACAACGCCGATCAGGGAAGTGTAACTGGTCCTCTCATCTTGGTCCGTTTACTTGTCGATTAAGAAAGTTGCCCAACATCTTTTCCTAAGCGATTTATTTATTACATTTTTCTGTCGTATTTTGTGTTGTCTAAATCCTTCAAACATCCTCATATCATGCATAAATAACGTACAAAGGATATTAACTAGCCATATCCGAAGTTAAATTACTAAGGAAGAGGTGTTAGGGAGTGTCTTTAACCGACGAGAGTACGGGCCCGTACTGTATGTCTGTGGTCCGTATACTCGTGGGTTAAAGAGGCTCCCTAACACCTCTACCCTAGTTATTTATTATTGGATACAGCTTGGCAATAACAGTTTATTTACCAATACCAGTACTGTATGAGACAGCCCTAGCATGTATTCAATATGGATGGTGGGTGTTAACGCCGAAGTGGTGACATGTGGAGATGTAGGAGGACTACTGGGCCCCAAGGAGAACAACTGGGCCTTGGGGATAGGCCGTTAAGCCTTAGCCCAGAGTCGGACAAGTAATATATATATATATATATATATATATATTGGGGGAGGCGGTGGCTCAATCGGTAGAGAGGTGGCCTGCAGTCCTAACGTTGTTGTTGTTGTTTTAATATTCTCCCCACAACATGGTGGGGAACGGGCAAACATGCAGTCCTAACGGACCCAGGTTCAAATCCCGGCTGGGGCAGGGAACAGTTTAAGGATTTGAATTTCATTAAATCAGGCTTTACTAATCTACCAGAAGACCCGCCGACATGTCGTAAAAATACCCCCGCTAATACCAATACACCAGTCCTGTATGAGACAGCCATAGCATGTATTCAATATGGATGGTGGGTGTTAGCGCCGAAGTGGTGACATGTAGAGGTGTATGGTATGTAGGAGGATTGCTGGGCCTTGATAGCAGGCTGTGAAGCCTATGCTCAGAGTCGGACACATAATATATATATATATATATATATTTCTGTAGAATGTGGTGGCATTTGAATGATTTACGTGACAAAGAATAGGCTAAGATGGAGTAGTAAGAAAAAAAAAAAATCATTTACGAAGAGGTGTTAGGGAGCATCCTCAACAGACGAGAATACAGGCCTCTTGTCAGCAAATGCTTCTCAGAGCCAAACGAAATCGTATGGTGTTAGCATTTATAAATTCCTACGGTTTAGTTTACTTTTAACAGGCGGAGACTATGGCCCTTTGGCAGCTTATTTCCCGTGGTCAAATGACAAAATAAGACAATGCTACGGTCCTACCTACTTTCCATAGCACTTCTTCGTGACTAGCACCGTATTCTAGTATAATATCTTGCTTCAGCACAATATTCAGGGTATAGATGATAATTTTACACCTAGCTAAATTGAACAGAGGACAGGCTTCGTATTCTCATCGATTAAGGAAGCTTCGTAACACCTCTTCCTTCTCGACTTATTTTTGGATGTGGGTGGTTAATATCCTTATGTACATTTTTTATGGAGAGTAATGCGACATTGGAAATATTCATGTAACACAGAAGAGGACAGTATGGCGTAATAAACAAAATAAATCGTTTACGAAAATGTTACCGAACTTCCTCAACTCGATGTTCCATGGCAGTGAAAAAGTGACTCAGTATTCGGTAATGTTTATGCCTCTCATTGCTATGGTTCTTTCACTATAAATTTGGCCCAGATTTTCGTCCTTTTATATTTATTTCGCGTGAGTGAATGGCAGAAAAGACGATACCACGGCTTTGCATCCATTCATTAGCACTTCATCCCGACTAGCATCATATTCCAGTGTGTGTGTGTGTGTGTGTGTGTGTGTGTGTGTGTGTGTGAGATCTGTTTCAGGTGAACATTCAAAATGGTGAGGGGACCTGGAGGTAAATTTGTTGAGTGTCGCACTCTTGGTGAAGACTGATGGTTAGAAAAATAATGTTAGTTTCTTCTTTACCTTCCATGCAGTCATCCTACTGTAATTCTCTCTCTCTCTCTCTCTCTCTCTCTCTCTCATATACAATGCAAATAGCCTGAATGAAAAACTTAGCTTTACCAACCGTTCCATAAGGGTTTAATATATGGACTGATTAATCTGGCCTCGGGGTCCTACACTCATGTAGATGGATGGATGGATGGATAGGTGGATGGAGAACGCCCCAGGGAGCGAAGGCCTTGCTACTGTATATGCCCAAGTTCAGTCCCCAGGAGGTAATGGGAAGGTTGTAGATCTCGTAATGCCACTAAGGGAACACGCTAGTCGTTTGTCTTTAACCTCAATAGTTTGGTCGTGGTGATGGCGCAAGGATTCCGGGGGTTTGAATGATGTGTGAATGATTTATGGGCCATTTCACTGAACATGTTAGTGATAGTTTTCCTGCTTTCCCATTCCTTGTTTCTAGATCTTACCTGACTCATTTACAGGTGGAGGAGAAGGTCAGGAAAACGACGACGACAACGAGGACGATGATGTTGAGCATCATCATCATGGTGGTGATGATGACCGATGATGAAGATGTCTTGATACTAAAGATACTAACTCTCTCAGGCTCTTGTGACTCATGCAGGACGGGCGTATTAGCGGGGAGACTTTCGTTACATGTCGCCACATAGTAACGAAATTCAAATCCTTAAACTATTCCCGCCCCTGCCAGGATGTGACCTCCCGTCCATGAGGCCAGCAGACAACCTCTCTACCAAATTGACCACCGCCTCCTGGAGTTAGATTGAATACCTGACTTGTTCCCGTCATGAAAGGGAAAAATTTATTAATATATTTGGCGAACACACAAAACTTTATCGGATCGTTGGTTCCATGAGTTATTTGCAATCATTGGAAAGCTATAATTCCTTATACCTTTATCGTCTCTTCCGTTATTCGGAATTGTGTGTGTGTGTGTGTGTGTGTGTGTGTGTGTGTGTGTGTGTGTACTAGATTACTCAGTTAATTTTTTATTGTATTTTATTCTCTCTCTCTCTCTCTCTCTCTCTCTCTCTCTCTCTCTCTCTCTCTATTGTAGCAGGGGTACCCGGCGTTGCCCTGGACAAAAAGGCGAACTCTCTAATCCTATTTGTTCTAATTCAATCTTTCCACTCCAGATAGACCATGTGCCTCATATGCTTTTGAAGGGGGATTATAAGAGGTCCAGGAACTTTCAGTTTCAGCTTTCGACGGCTAACGCACAGTATCTGTGCTCACTTGTTTACTATTGCCGGTGACTTCCAATGACCTCGGAGATCAACCTCACATTGCTTCTGTCCGAAGTCGAGGTCATGTGAGTCTCCATGCCAGAAATTGGGCTGCTGGGTCCAGTTTTCGAGCATGTATTACCAGTGACCTTAATTGACCTCCAACCAGTGACCTCAAATGACCTCGGAGGTCATCCTCACATAGCCTGTGTCCGAACTGGAGGTCATGTGAGTCTCCATGCCAAAAATTGGACTGCAGGGGTACCCGGCGTTGCCAGCCCCCCCCCCACCCTCCCCAAAAGGCGAACACACTACTGGTCACATCAAATGACCCAGAGGTGAATTTTGACCCCCCCCTCTAAAAAAAAAAAAAAAATCCTTGAATCACCCTGATTCAGAATTTATATTGGTCTGGGAGTCTCTGGCCCTTGGTTTGGGCGTGATTAAAGGACAAACAAACAAACAACGCATATCTCTCTCTCTCTCTCTCTCTCTCTCTCTCTCTCTCTCTCTCTCTCTCTTCAAATAACAGAACAGAGGAAGGAAAAAGAAACGAATTTTAAAAATCCATATATCAGGTTACTGGTGTCCGCTGTTCATAAAAAATCTGTAACAGTGGACTTGAACAGCTGTAGGTTGAAGTCTGGGGGGAAACAACTCTGGGGAAGCGAGTTCCAGAAAGATACAGTTCCGGGAATAAAGGAATTCTGATAGGCAGACGTTCTGCAATGTGGTTGTGTGACATTCCTGTCATGAGCGTTACCAGATGCCCGTGTAGCACGAGGGAAGGCATGGAAAGGTGGCACACTGGACGCAACTTTGTCTAAGCATTTGCCATAAAAATATCTGTAAAATAATGCAAGGGAGACAACATTCGTTCTTACTTGTAATGGAGGTAGTTTATTTGTAATGGCAGGGTTGTTAAGAATTCCTACAGCTTCGTTCTGAATTTTTCTAGATGCTTTAGTGCAACCTTTCCACATCCATTCCACAAGGCTGAGTAATACGTGTATTCTAGCTGAAAGCACACATGACATATAAATTATAGCTAACTGCTCGTCAGTGAAGAAGTTACGGACTCTGCACAATAATCCAAGTTTCTTTGAGGCGGTTTTAGCAAGTAATCTGACATGAGAGGTCCAGCTGAGGGCATTGTTAAATGAATCACAGAGAATTTCAATACTTTTGGAGATGGGAATATTAGTAGCATTAAAGGTAATATACGAATCTGGCAATATCTGTCTGTTAGTAAGTTGCATATATTTAGCTTTACTAGCATTATATGAGTCAAGGTTATTTTGTCCCCATTCAGTGATCATATATAAGTCATGATTTATGGAGATGGCTGTACTGAGTTGAGAGTTAGAGATATTAAACTTTGTAAATGGGTATTTGAGTGTGACTGAACTAAGAGATGTTGAGTCATCTGCATATGAATGGATGGGATTGTGGGTGACAGATAAGAGATCATTAATATGAGCTAGGAATATGGTTGGCGCCAGAACTGATCCTTGTGGCACACTGGCGTTAATTGAGTGGAAATTGGCATATACATCATCTACTTTTATTTTTCTGTTGCTGAGATATGAGGAAAACAGACGAACAACAGACGTTAGTCCATAGCAAGGGAGTTTGGATAGCAGGGAACGGTACCACACTCTGTCGAAAGCTTTAGAAATATCAAGGGCTACTCATGAGTTTCCCCAAGTTGGTCAATTGCTTGATGTATGGCATGAGTCAGGAGATTGAGTATATCAATGGTGGATCTTTCGTGGCGAAAGCCATATCGTCAATCACTAAGTTGTTGGATTAAACGGTATATATAATAGAGAGAGAGAGAGAGAGAGAGAGAGAGAGAGAGAGAGAGAGAGAGAGAGACAGACAGACAGACAGACAGACAGACAGACAGAGAGACAGAGACAGACAGACAGATAGACAGACAGACAGACAGGTTCTTGCTATCCCATGACGGTTTTATTCAGTTCATGAAAGGTATCTGGTAAGGGGTAAAACCGGCTCTGTTTTTCTTTTCAATAATTTGACCGTATATACACGGTGGTTCTGTACGTACATTGCTTTCGCCATTCTTGTGTGTTGTGGAGACGGCTCAGTCTGCCTCTGTGAGGAGCGAAGGTATTTTTGCTCCCTCGTGACGTTAATAATGAACCAAGCACTCACTGTAGTTAATAAAGAAGACACTAAAAAAAGCGTAAGGAGGGTTATGATTAGTAGATAATGATGGAGGGAAGGCACTGGTAATGCTGACTGAGCCTTCCGCACAGCACATGAGAACTGTGTTGTGCTGTATATGGACCCCCTTGTATTTCAGTCTGTTCCCGCTACCATCTGGCGACATTATTTGGCTCAGAAAAAGCTTGTAGAAGTAAAATCTTACTCAAACATGTTATATGCTCTCACCCCTCCAAAAATAGTTTAAGCACTGTTCTTTGCAAACTCATCAACCAATCAATCACTCAGTCAGTTAATCATTCAGCCACTCAGTAAATCAGTCATTGATCATCATCATCATCATCATAATCATCATCCAGATTTTCTTTTCCCATCTAAGAATGAGGTGCAGTCTAATCGAGAAAACAAGGAGAATTCTCTTTAGAGGCAGACCTATCGAGACTGTTCAGTTAAGTAAAGTCGCGTGTTCTTGTATACTTCAAACGCGGTTACGGCATGAGGCAGTTTGGACTCGTACGTGCTCTGTTGCCTATTCCACTGGTATATGTGACCTGAGAGCTATAACTGTCCATCCACCATTCAGTCTGTTATATCCTCATTTGGAGCGTCTGGAGGCTGGGACCATAGTACATTTCTAAATATGAAGGGAAAATGCAATCAGTCACACGTCTATAGGAGGCGTTATGTGAGCAATAGGAGCAATAAATCACAACCATTCCTTAGATTTGAACCCCTGTGAGCCACATATGGTTGATGTGTTTTAAGGCACTAGAGAACCAGGAGTCCATGTGTACGTTACATGGTTACCAGTTAGCTAAGTAGTTGATCTCATGGACAAAAGGAAACCATTTGCCTTGTCACTGGCACCTTAAGGTAACCCTTTATCAAGTGATTGGATGATATGCCGTTATTTCCACCTCATTATTATTATCAAGGCATCAAACATCCCTGTGGGAAGTTTTCTTGTTTTTGTCAGTATCATTGTTATTCTAGGGAAGATCGAAATCGCTGCCATTTGCATACCGTTTGAGCTATAACCTTCATTTTGCCACATTATAGGACATAGTACATTATAGTGCCAAATATCCTCCTGATCCAACTACCGGAATCCGGATAGGATCCGGGAAAAAAGTGACCCTAATACTCAAGAACCACTAAAGTTATAGGGCTGAAAATTTTATGGCAAATACCTGGGATATGGATGGAATGCAGTGCCTAATGTAGTCCAGATTCGATCATTGTTCTCTGAGATCGTCTGTGGTCCAAAATATTTGGCTTTGGGACCTACTCTGGAAGACAGGGAAGTCATCTGGTTTTACTTGAAAAAATAGATCTAGAGCCACGAAAGATGGTGGACTTACAATCTTAATGGCCTAAAGTCAAATGCAGATCAGTGACCTTGACATCAAGGCTCCTACAAGGCAATCGCTGTGGGAAGTTTTTCTTTATCAATATTGTCCTTGGACAGTTTTACGGTGTTCTAGTTATTTTTAACTGTTGTGTTTGTTGTTTTTGTTATTGTGTTGTTGTTTTGTTATCATCATCATCATCATCAAAAAATTTTTTATTTCTTATACTGAACATTAACTAGAAGGACCCAGTATTTTCCTTTTCACATGCCAAACGCTTTCATTTGTCACCACTTGGACCCTTATACCCACCGTCCATACTGAATACATGCTAGGGGTTTCTCATCCAGGACTGGTGTTATTGTATTAGTGAGGTGTTTTGCGACAGGCCGGTGGGGCTTGCTGAAGATCAGTAAATCTGCTTTAACTATATTCATTTCATTGACCTGTTCCTTATACCGGTCTGGGGAGGAAATAGCGTCATTGCAGACAGCAGATTATTCCTCTTTCCTCTCGCCGATCCCCGTAAGGAAGAACTACATCTAAAGAGTGGATGGTGACAGTCCTCATCTACCTCATAAGAGATACGATCACAAACCTGTTGCCTAGCTCTCCGACCCTGATGTAAAGCCATGTATCTATAATTGGATGGGAACAGACTCGTTGCCAGACTTCAACATACGCGTTGCGAGAGAGAGAGAGAGAGAGAGAAAGAGAGAGAGAGAGAGAGAGAGAGAGAGAAGAAAAAGAAAAAGAAAGACCAAGAAAGAAAAAGAAAAAGAAAGAAGGAAGAGGGAAAAGCGGAGAAAGAGAAATAGAAAGAGAAGGAGAAAGTGAAAGAAAGAGAAAGAGAAAGAGAAGAAGGAGGAGGAGGAGAAGAAGAAGAAATGAGAATATAAGTAGATAAACGTAAAACAGAGCATTGGATGTTAATGCTGTACTCTTGGATGCTTCGTAGCACCTTTTACACAGTGCTATTTACTTAGCATTCTGATGGATGCACGCTAAATCGCTTTACGAGCAATATTGATATAGCGTATATCAGTGATAAATAAGAGGTTACTGAGATGAAACGGGCGCAAAAATCGGAAAGCAAGAGGTGTTACGAAATCTTCAAAACCTTCACTACGAGGACGTTTCGTTAGGTCTCCACATCTTGGTATGGAGAACTGCTGTTTTTCCTTGTTTTCTTTCGCATTTCTTCGAAACACCTTTTCAGCTTGGAGCCTTTCCTTTACCAGGTATTTCCTCACCAGTTCGCTTGAAACTTAGCACAATCGTTCCTTGGACTAATAGCCGCAGAGTTTTTTTTTTTTTTTTTTTTTTTTTTTTTTAAATGGGGGAGGGGAGGGAGGCCTTGTAAAGGGATATATGGTGTCAAACGTCAAACTACATAACCAAGCAAATTTTCAGATCTGTGTTTTTATATTTTCATTGATCATCACCGTGGTACTTTGCCCTGAAGCATGCCAGTGTACTGTAACTGTGTGGAGACCATCTTGCATGCCCTCAGTAATGTTGGCAACTTGTACCCTATTTCAGATAACGCTAGGCGATTGTATTCGACTGAATCTGTCATACGTGCCAGAGTAGTATTAACAGTACATTATAACTCGCATAGTCGAAACAACTCTTTTTTTCTGTTTTTTTCTGTTTTCAGAGACTATTTCTCTCAGGTAAAGAGAGACTTTTCGAACTCAGGGAGTTATATACTGGCTTCGTGAGTCATTTCACTATTGTAGGTCTGTTTTAAATGAAACAGAACGACACTCACCAAAAAAATAAAATACGTCATTCAATTCTCGGGTTTAGTTTTAGTTCATCACATGGGTGTTTGGGTGAGTCTGGGTTTTTGTTTCGTTGTTGTGAGTGACGGAAGTTTCATTCCTCCACCTACACAACTATAGCCTACTTTTTTTTTTTTTTTAAAACTCGGCCTGATATTGTAATCTTTCCATCAAGAATGCTGGTTTGTGGCAAAAGATTGCAATTAAAATATATTGCTAGTCACAGAGAAGATCAATGAAAATACTGTGCAATTATAGCATTGCCTTTTTATTTCTGCCGCTGAGCTGCTTCAAGTAAGTTTCAAAAGGACAATTATCTGAGTCAAATTATGATGAAACGACTATAGAACACACATGTTGGTCCTTGAGTCTCATAATCGTATTGCAAATGGCATAGGAGACGTCGTAGCACTCCTTTATTAGCGATTAATTATGTGCATTTCACCCTGACATCCTCGTTTGATATTTACATATCTCTCGTATCGAAATAGTGTCACTCAGCAAGATGATAAATAGCATTTATTTATTTTTTTTTTTTTATGCAGGATAAATCGCTAAGTTAGATATATTGTGAAGCCTCTTATTGTACCTAGAAAGTGCCACCTTATGCTCTGCTTATTAAATTGTTCTCTTTCGTGTTCCTGTGTTAGCATGAGTTTAAATATTTTCACTCACTGTAACTTAAAGTTATCATTTCCATGGTGGATATATATATATATATATATATATATATATATATATATATATATATATATATATATATATACTGTATATATATATAAGATAGATAATAGTACATGCTAGTTAAACAAGATCTCGTTAGGTTCTGGCGGCGTAGAGATTTTGTTGACAGCAACAGTTTATATTGAAATTAACGTATTTGGATATTTCATGATATTCTTATCGATGTAACTTATACTTAGTGTAAATTATAAAAACTAAAGTATGAAGGTCAGGCCATAGTAACTCTGTCTTCTTCGAGACAACTCTAGTTTTCTAATCCAGCAAGGACCAGACGATTTTATTCAGCTGATAATGAGTCACAGAAGCCTGAGACTGTGAGTACTGTCACCAACCACCTTCTCATTGTCGCACATTCATCAGTGTTTTATTGTCATCAACATTAGATGATTATATTCAGCCCTAGCGGGTCGTAAGAACCTGGAACAGTTAGTGAGGTTACTGTGGTTGTTCTAGTAGTAGCAATGTCAATATTCTGTCCCAGGTAACGTCAAATGATTTTGTCCAGTTAAGAGTGAGTCACTTAAGCCCGAAATTGTTATTCCCATCAATCACATGCTTTCTTCTTCTTCTTCTTCTTCTTCTTCTTATTATTATTATTATTATTATTATTATTACTGTGGTAGGTGGGGACGCTCACCACCCACTCACTCGACGTAGTGCTGCTCTCGGGTGTCTGCCCTTTCCTCTCATCCATCCTTCTTTCCTTCCATCCTCTTCTGTCTATCTTTCCTTCATTCCTTCCTGTCCTTCTGCCTACGGGTGACATTACACTCCCTCTTCTGTTTTTCTTTCCTTCATTCTTTCCTCTTCCTTCTGCCTGTGGGTGACTCTACACTGAGTGACAAGCCAAATGGATTCCTGTACAGTACACCAGGAAACCATTTACTTCGTTGGGTGGTAACCATATAATAAAATTTGGGCGTCTGGTGGTTTAGTGGGTAATTAAGGCACTCCAATCAGATTGAGCCGGTGAAGGTTTATATCCAAGGGATGGTTGGGGTTTATTGCTCACGTAGTGCCACTTAGGGATGAGTGAGGCTGGTCACTTTCATCTTAAATGTCAGGACCAACTTGCCTAGCCCCGGGCATCTACGCTCCTCATGGGGCAGTGTAGGACTGGATGATGAATGATGAATGAATTATTATTATTATTATTATTATTCAATTATTATCATTAATATTATTGTTATTTTTTATTATTATTATTATTATTGTTATTGTTGTTGTTGTTGTTGCTGTTGTTCTTGTTGTTGTTGTTGTTACCAGTCCTTCAAGTCCATGACAGTCACCCTAGGATAGGTGTGCCGTACTTAGGAATGATGTAATGGAGGCAACGTCTAATCCCTCCAATTGAGAAACGCCCTTTGAAGATAAAATTGCCTGGTGAAAGCAATAAAACACGAACTACATCCTCCCCTAAAAGAGTCGAATTTTTACTTCAAAGTTTAAGCATGAAAGTTGCGTTACGATAAAATACTTAACCTATTCAATCATTTTTTTTTTTCTTAGATGGAGCAGTTTGCTGGCTCCTGGCCTTTAGTTCCTTCTTCCTTGCATAAAAAAAGTGACTTTATGTTTTGTATGTGTGTGTGTGTGTGTGTGTGTGTGTGTGTGTGTGTGTGTGTGTGTGTGTGTGTGTGTCTTTTGCCTCGACAGGCAATATCATTAAACTTTTGGGAGATATCTTGTAGCGAAGGGGTAAATGAAGGCTATGTCTAATATTTCAGGCCCAATAGGTCTTTCAATTTGAGTAAAATTATCTGGTAGCACAAACGATAACACGAAAAACACGTCTCCTGGCTGACAGAGTTTGAGTTTGATTAAGCAAGCAAGTCAGGTTTCATTAGCGCCATTAAACATGTTGGGTGTATAAATTTGCACTTCCTTGAGTTAAGGCTTCTCTCAGGCTATAAATAACCTTCAGACTTGACTCTACTCATAAAGATAGATCTGCAGCAATATTAGGTCCAGTGGCAGAGTTACTGTGCACTTACATACTGTAATTGTATTTATTTATGAAGATATATCAAGGTGGAGGATTTAGCCAAGTCGTTAGAGTGGAGTTTTGATGCCCTAATGGAGACAAGTTCGATTCGTGGCTGGATCAGGGATTAGTTTAAGATAATAAATTTCGTGTAAACAACTAATCTTCCATAAGACCCACCGATACGTCGTTAAAGCATCCCCGCTGCTACCAGTACACAAGTTCTGCATGAGTCAGCCTTATCATGTAGTCGATGTGGACTGTTCGTATTAATGCCGAGGTGGTGACAGGCACGTTAAAGTATACGGTAATAGGAGGACTACTAGGCTTTAGGAGACGAAATGTTACGTCTACGAACACATTGCACAGAATGATGGTAGGACCTAGCAGTGAAGGTGCATATTGATGTTGCAGTGTTATCTGCTATAATGCTATCATGACATTAATGTTGGGTGAATTATTCTTGCATTAATTCAGTTGTGTATAATGTACTCGTACTATAAAATACTGCACGCACTTCATGTGATTGCATGAATAATAATAATAATGGCAATGATGATGATGTTGAAGACGATGATGATAAAGTAGATGTGCATTCAGGGAAAACAAGAAAACTTCATTACCAGTCCTGCGATATATATGCCGATTTCGTTGAGAACCATGTACCTTGTACCGAACACACTTTCCCCTATCTCTGATCGTTTTTATTTTGGGGAAGGCGCTGACACAGTTCACTGGGGGTTCATGCGCTTCATATATCGCATTGCGGATGAGAGTCCATTGTACAATATGTACTACGATATCAAAACCATGTCTACCCTCCTTTCACTATTTTCGATGATATTTTTATTTGGTGAATGGGCTGACCCCCTTAAAATAATGGCTGGGAAATTGTATATAATGGCAGACCTTCAGAGCAGCCAGACGAACTCACCTGGGAAATTTTATTAAGAGCTTTTTCCTATTTATAATCTTTTCTATTTTTGACAGGAGGCTGACCTCCAAGAATCATGTGGAGGGTGTCGTGCTCCCCAAATATCGATTTACAGTTTCTTCTTGTGCATTCAGACTGAACATGTGAGCTGCATACCTAATCCTCCATATGCTCACTTTCCCCTATTTATGATCGCTTTTTGTTTTCGGAAGGAGGGCTGACCCCATCACGAATCACTGGGGGTTAACGCATTCCAAATATCGCATTGCGGATGAAAGTTCACTGTACATGTCCTAAGATATCAAAGTCATATTTGCCCTCCTTTCGCTGTTTCTGAGAATTTTTAATCAGGTTAGGGGGCTGACGTCCCTAAAAGTTAGGGTTGGAAAATTATATGTAGTGGAAAACCTTCCCACTAATCAAACGAACTCACGTGGGAAGTTTCGCTGAAGCATCCCCCTACCCCATTTCGTTTTTTTTTTTTTTTTTTTCAACAAGGGGACTGGCCTCCAAGAATCATTGGGGGGGGGGTAGTGTCACGCTTCCCATATATCGCATTACGGATGAGAGTCTATCGTACAACATTTACTAAGATATCAAAGCCGTGTCTGCCCTCCTGCCCCTATTTTGTATCCTTTAAAATGGTGATTTTTTTTTTTTTTTTAAATAACAGAACGGAGGAAGGAAAAACAAATGGGGAAAAAAAAATAATCCATACACCATATTACTGGTGTCCTCTATTCATAAAATATCTGTAACAGTTAGACTTGAACAGTTGTGGGTTGAAATTTGGAGGAAAACAACTCTGGGGAAGCGAGTTCCGGAGAGATGCAGTTCGGGGAATGAAAGAATTCTGATAGGCAGAAGTTCTGCAATATGGTTGAGTGACATTCCAGTCAAGAGCGCTACCAGATGCCCGTGTAGCATGAGGGAAGGCATGGAGAGGTGGCACCATGGACGCAACTTCGTCTGAGCATTTGCCAAAAAAATATCTGTAAAATAATGCAAGGGAGGCAACATTCCTTCTTACTTGCAGGGGAGGTAGTTTATATGTAATGGCAGGGTTGTTAATGATTCTAACAGCTTTATTCTGAATTTTGTCTAGTTGTCTTAATGCAACCTCTCCACAACCATTCCACAAGGGTGAGCAATATTCAAGCTGAGAGCACACATGACTCTTATAAATTATAGCTAACTGCTCATCGGCGAAGAAGTTACGGACTCTGTACAATAATCCAAGTTTCTTTGAGGCGGTTTTAGCAAGTGATCTGACATGAGAGGTCCAGCTGAGGGCACTGTTAAGTGAGACACCAAGAATTTCAATACTTTTGGAGATGGGAATATTAGTAGCACTGAAGGTAATGTACGAATCTGGCAAAATCTGTCTATTAGTAAACTGTATATATTTAGTTTTACTAGCATTAAAAGAGACAAGGTTATTTTGTCCCCATTCACTGATTGTAGCTAGATCTTGATTTATGGAGATGGCTGTACTGAGTTGAGAGGTAGAGATATTAGACTTTGTAAATGGATGTCTGAGTGTGAATGAACTATGTAGTGTTGAGTCATCTGCATATGAGTGAACGGGATTGTGAGTGACAGATAAGAGATCATTAATATGAACCAGAAATAGGGTTGGCTCCAGAACTGATCCCTGCGGTACGCCGGCGTTAATTGAGTGGAAATTCGAATATACATCATCTACTTTTACTCTTATTTTCCTGTCACTAAGATAAGAAGAAATCAAAGGAACAAAAGACGTTAGTCCATAGCAAGGGAGTTTGTACAGCAGGGAATGGTGCCATACTCTGTCGAAAGCTTTAGAGATATCAAGAGCTACTGCATGAGTTTCTCCAAAAAGATCAATTGATTGATGGATGGTATGAGTTAAGAGATTGAGTATGTCAATGGTGGATCTTTCGTGGCGAAACCCGTATTGTCTATCACTAATTAAGTTGTTGGATTCAAGATGTTTAACAATATGCTTATTAATTAAAGTTTCAAATACCTTACCAAGAGAAGATGTGACAGCTATTGGTCTGTAATTGGAGGGGTCAGCCGAACTTCCTTTCTTCGGAACTGGGTGGATATTGGCTTCTTTCCATGAATTTGGGAATAAAGAAGTACGTATGCATAGTCTGAATAATTTGGCTAGGACAGAGGCAAGTTCAGGGGAAGACTTTTTCAAAACAATTGGCGGAATTCCATCTGGGCCTGCAGCTTTGTTGGTAGGTAAATTGTCTAGGATGGATTTTACGAATCTTGTCTGTATTTTAAGTGGGGCAATTTCGGGAGAATCAAATTCCAGTACTGAGACATTCTGGCTGGTATCATCTATGGTAGAGTTTCTTGCAAAGGTACTAGCAAAGATATCTGCTTTCCCACGTGGGTCATTTGTAATATTGCCATCTGAAGATTTTAGTGGGGGAATGGAAGATGACTTGTTAAAGTTATTATTGAAAGAATTAAGAGTTGACCAGAATATTCTATTGTCATTAGGGTTGTTAAGTAGTTTTGATGCCTGCTTTTGAAGAAAGTTTGATTTAGATAGATTTAATACAGCTTTTGCATGATTTCTAGCAATTTTAAATTGGGAGAGTGATTCAGATGTTTTTGATTTTAAGTAAGAGTTTTATGCTAATGACTTTTGGGCTGTTGCTCTGGCACAATTGCCATCAAACCATTTTGGAGAGTTTGATCTTTTAGTGAATTGTTGACTTGGTATGAATAAATCCATACCAGCTAATATTAAGTCGCAAATGTGGGACTGGGTAGAATTGGGATCACTAGAGAAGAAAGACTGCCATGGAACATCAGCAAGATAATTTCTAAATCCATCCCAGTCTGCCCTGTCAAAGTGCCATCGGGTCACCCTGACAGGTTCGGAATGGGGAGGTGTAGGAGGGTTAACTAATGAGGCTTTGATGAGATTGTGGTCAGAGGATCCAAGTGGTGACAGTACCTCTATCCTGTATTGATCTGGATAATTTGTCAAGAATAAATCCAAGAGATGGGCATTATGGTCAGGATTATCAGGTATTCTGGTTGGTTGCTTTACCAACTGGGTGAGATTAAACGATTCCGCAAACAGCTCGCATTCTAGACCAGCGTCATCAGTCCGGGCAGAATGCAATAACCATTCAACATTGTGTATGTTAAAATCACCCAAAATGGTAATTTCATTGCCAAGGGCAAGGTCAAGGTTACTCAACTGAGTGGATATGGAATCAAATACACTGGGTTCCGAAGAAGCATTGGGGGAACGATAAACTACACAGATATATTTGGTAATGTTTTGGCAATTTAATTTATATAATGAGTAATCAAAACTGGATGAAGTGAAGTTTAAAATAGTATCAACTGCATATTGGGATTTGATATAACAACAGGTGCCGCCCTTGTTTCGAAAGTTTGTAAGGAGATGGTAACCGGGAAAATAAAATGGAGATATATCGGTAGAGGATGAGATTTGTGGTTCTGTGAGGAAAAGGGCCAAAGGGGATATGGACTGAAGGAAAAAATGAACTGAGTTTAAATTTGTGGTAAGGCCGCGGATGTTGGTAAAGAATAAGGCCACACCGTAACCTCTTCGCCGACGAGCATTCCCGGAAATAGCAACAGCCGCTGCCGGCACAGTCGCTTGATTGTGACCGGGAGGACCCTGTGCCTCCAGCCCTACCCTGCCAGTGATGGCAATCCGAGGTACCACCTCATTTGATTATAAGATGTAGTGGATGACATTATCAAGTAACCAGGCGAGCTGACCTTAGAAATTTTGTTGAAATCCATCTACTCACTTTCCTTTATTTCTGATCATTTTTAATGTTTGGAGGAGGGGTGGGGTGACCCAATAAGATGTGTAGGGAGAGTCACACTTCCAAAACATTATGGACAAGAATTCATTGTATAACAATCTATTATGTTAAAGCCATATATACTTTCTTTTCATTATTTATGAGAATTTTTTATTTGTCTCTTCTGGTTGGAAAATAGTAAATAGTGGAAGGTATCAGCAACTGGATGAACCTACCTGAGAAATTCCAATCAAATCCATCAAACATGAGTAGTGTAGGAATGAACACACACACACACACACACACACACACACACACACACACACACACACACACACACACACACACACACACACACACACACACACACACTGAGTATAATGCAAAGGTGTAGGGCGCATTGCGGAATATGACACCATCGTACTTCGCAGGATTGATAATGACCTGGTCTTCTGCGTCTGATGCCAAAGTTGGGTCACATCTGTTTTGCTTTCTCAGTAATCTTTTCCAAACCTTTAAAACTCCTCCATGTGAACACTTTATGGTACTGTTACCAGCTTGGATTCGGGCTGAATGGAGTCACAGATGACACATGCCCCCGCTTGTAGAATACGTTCACACATCATAACCCACATTATGGAGCACTGCACAACACATGCCACACTAATATGCAAATACGTCAGCGTTGTAGGAAACTTACTGGACGGCTTCATAGGGCAATAGCTTATCTGCAATCGACGCATCTGTTCAGTAAGGTGGACTGGAGTCAACAACAACAACAACAACAACAACAAAAACAATGGTACTTTGATAGCAGGACACATCCAGACTTAACCTTACTCATTATACTAAACCTTCAGCTGTTCAAGGTTCAGTGGAAGTCTTATACTCACATCTTGAAATTGTGTTTGCAATGAAGAATTTGGTATATGGCCGACTCTGGGCATATTCTTGACAGCCGTTTCCCCTAGGCCCCACAGTCATACGTGTCACACACCTTCATATGTCTCCACTTTGGCACTAATACCCACTTTCCATGCCGAATACATGTCAGGGCTGTCTCACTCAGGACTTTCATTGGCGGTGGTGTTTAATGATACAATATGTCGGTCGGTCTTGTGTAAGATTAGTAAAGCCTGTTTCAGCGAAATTTATCAGTCTGTTCACTTCCCTAGCCAGAGATCGAACTCGCGACATTACGCAAAGCAGATGACCATTCCAACCACATTCTCTGACTAAATATATCTGCTTTGTTTACTTATCTCCTAATTCTACTGACTGTCAAAAATTCTTCGACTATCTTACTTCTACAATGGAGCACATTCTATCCATTTCTCCTTTCTCTGAAATCTCCATCTTAGGAGATATCAATGTTCACCACCACCTTTGGCTCTCCTCTCCTTTCACTGATCCACCTAGTGAACAAGCCTACACCTTTTCTATCCTTAACCTGCCACATGCCAGTGCCATTTTAAAACGGTCTGACATAATTCCACAGCCAGTGCCAGTGCCATTTTAAAACGGTTTAAAATTTAAAAACTTCACTGTGACCGCCTTTTTCAAGATTCGCGGGTAAAAATTGGCAGGCATGTAAGGTAACTGTTCCTCTACCATCCCCCAGGCTGTCAAGGCCACTCGCTCCCCCCCTCACACTCGCTCTGCCTCACTCTGCCTGTGTGCCTCACCCAGTGCTGTACATTGTGAAGGCATTTTGTAAATATTTTCACGTAAGTTGTAAATATTTTCTTGTAAGTGTAAGGACTATATAGTGAAGTCAAGTTGTAAATACCTTCTTGTAAGTGCCAGGACTATACGTTACGAAGTCAGGATGTACCTATCTTCAAGCAAGTGTAAGATAATGCATTCACAGTGAGAAAGACATGCAAATTTTGATAGATGCTGAAGTAATAAGTAATCAGAAAAGTGTACTGAACATTGCTGTACCTTCCCACCATAAATACCTGAGTATACCTTACACAGAAAACGGCTTTCTCTCACGTATGTGGTGAGCATAAGAGAGTGGCTATACCTGTACACGAGTATGCAGGACTCAATAAAACTCATTTCCGAGCATCGGTGAGCATTTTTATGGCGAAATTCGTTGTTTCCACTTCAAAATCTATCATTTTAGCCAAAAAAAGAGGTCGAAAAATGTCTGGCACTGGGATGACCCATAGGGCTAAAAATAGCCGGTATGTGGCGGGTTAATGACTTAGAGCAGTTTGTACAGCACCCTACCCATATCCCTGAACGCCTTGGAGAGAGCTCCAACATATTCGACCTCTTCCTTACAACCAATCCTTCTGCTTACACTGTTAATCTTTCCTCTCCGTTTGGCTCCTCCGATCACAACCTTATCACCTTAACCTGTCCTATCGCTCCGGTACGGCCTGTGAACCCACCAAAGAAACGTCGTCTGTGGCACTTTGGAGCTGCAGATTGGGAGGCCCTCAGGCAGTACTTCTTTGATTTTCCCTGGAATGATTATTGCTTCCATGGCCAGGAGCCATTTGAGTTTGCCTTGTGCATTACGGAGGTTATTCTCTCGGGCATGGAAGCATACATTCCTTTCTCATATCCTTTGACTAATGCAAGAAAGCCTCGGTTTAATCACGCTTGTTCTAATGCTGTCCGCAACAAGGAGAGGGCCTATAAAAGGTACCAGAGCCAACCCATCCCTGAAACATATCATTTATATGTTTCTACCCGGAATCATGCTAAGTTTGTTCTTTGCTCTGCTAAGAATAATTTCTTCTGTAATAAATGCTATCAACTCTTCAACTCGAATTCTTCCCGCTCCTTTTGGCATCTTGCCAGAAACCTTTGTAACAACTTTGCCTTATCATCCTTCCCTCCTCTTTTCTACTCTGATGACTCTGTAGCTATTTCTTCTACTGATAAAGCAGATCCTTTCACTCAGACTTTCTCCTCCAATTCCACCTTAGACGATTCCGGTGCTGTTCCTCCATCACTTCCCCCCTCTGACTTCCTCATGGCTGACATTAAATTTCTTCAGGTGATGTATTTTCTGCCATCACAGGCCTCAATACTAATAAGGCATATGGTCCTGATGGAGTCCCTCCTGTTTTTCGAAAGAACTGTGCTGCTATGCTTACACCCTGCCTAGGCAAACTCTTTCACCTTTGTCTATCAACTTCTACCTTTCCTTCTTGCTGGAACTTTGCTCTCATTCAGCCAGTCCCAAAGAAGGGTGACCATTCCCAACTCTCTAACTATCGACCATTTGCTTTAACATCCTGTATCTCAAAAGTTTTCGAGTCATTTCATAATGGAAAATTTTTTAAAGCATCTGTCCTATCACAACCTTCTTTCTGATCGTCAGCATCGGTTCCGTCATGGACGCTCCACTGGCGATCTTCTCACCTACCTTTCAGACTCCTGGTCATCCTCCTTTCGGGACTTTGGCGAAAGCTTTGCCATTGCACTCGACATCTCAAAGGCTTTTGATCGAGTCTGGCATGAATCTTTAATTTCCAAACTGCCCTCTTACGGTTTCTATCCTTCTATCTGTGTCTTCATCTCTAGCTTCCTTTCTGGTCGTTCTATAGCTGCTGTTGCAGACGGCCATCGTTCTTCTCCTAGATCTATCAACAGTGGTGTTCCTCAGGGCTCTGTCCTATCACCAACTCTCTTCCTTTCATTCATCAATGACCTTCTAAGCTGTACATCTAACCCTATCCACTCATACGCTGATGACTCCACCCTTCACCTTTCCATTTGGTTCCTGCAACGCCCATCTCAGCAGTTACTTCAACAAACAAGGGATGAGGCTATGGCACACCTAATGTCTGACTTGGCTGTTATCCCTGACTGGGGTAAAAATAATTTGGTTGTATTTAATGCATCAAAGACTCAGTTCTTACACCTGTCAATTCGACAGAATCTTCCACAGGTGTACCCACTAATGTGAAATAATATCCAGCTTAATCATCCTTAAACATGCTTGAGGTGTCATTTACTCAGGACTTATCTTGGAAAAATCATATTGTATCTCTTGTAAAATCTGCTTCCAAGAGATTGGGCGTGCTAAGCCGACTCCGTACCTTCTTTACCCCTGCACAACTGCTGACTCTATACACAGGTTTTATCCTCCCCTGTATGGAGTACAACTCTCATGTGTGGGGAGGCTCCCCACATACAGCTCTTCTCAATAAAGTGGAGTCAAAAGCTTTTCGTCTCATTAACTCTCCTCCTCTTACTGACTCCGTTCAACCTGTCTCTTTGCCGCACTGTTGCATCTTTATATCTTTTCTGTCGCTACTTCAGTGGTCACTGTTCCTCAGAACTGTCTGCATGTATTCCTCCACCTCTACGACGGACGCGTAGAACCCATCTAGCAGCAAACTCTCATCTCTTTTCTGTCCAACTCTCTAATGCAAGAGTTAACCGTTACTGCCAGTCCTTCATTTATGCAACAGGTCAGCTCTGGAACTGTCTCCCTCTGTCTGTATTTCCAGCTTCCATGATCTCCAGTCTTTCAAACGCAGTGTGTCCAGGCATCTCAAAATGATCGGATCTTGAATTTAGCTCTCTGTTGTATTTTGTTTTTCTCTTGGAAGGAACAGTTATTGCGGGCTCGTGGCCTTTGGTTCCTTCTTCCTCGCATTTAAAAAAAAAAAAAAAATGGCCACGCTTCCCCAGGTCCTGGTTCCACAGTGAATGCAGTATCAATATTTGGGTAATTTATTTCGTTTGAGCAACTCCCTACATTTTGATAGCACGGAACGTTTTAAGGTAAGTTAGGTTCTTAGCTGTGCAGCTGTGTCAGGTTATCTCAAGTTAATGGATAAAAGTAGGACAAACATAACAAAGGCGAACTGTCATAACCTTGCTTAGTAGATGGATAATACGATGATGAGACTTGCAAATTCACTTTACACCTTTATGTTTCTATTTTACATTTGCTACTGGTGTTGGAGAGGGACACCTTTAAGAATGGTGGCACCGAAATGACCAGACGGTGGACTTTCCCTGTTACACAGACGCCCCTCATTTTTCTTCATATCTCCCAACAAGAGAATAATGGACGGCAGAAGACGAGCAGCTTTGATTTTCAGTCCACTGAGCTCACGTTCAGATGAGTCTGGAGATGCAGCTACCACTACTACTGGTCTTGTTATTTCCAGACCCATTGATTCATTGTTCGTGAGCCCCCTAGCACTGAACGGGCAAACGATGGGTGCAGCTAAACCCTCGAATTCGAAAAGCCAATCCCAGTTACATGTAATCGTTTACAGATAGCAAAAATCAGATAAGGAATGCGTCAGCGTATTCAGAGGATTGTGTGTGTGTGTGTGTGTGTGTGTGTGTGTGTGTGTGTGTGTGTGTGTGTGTTTTACTGAATTGTGAGTTGATGCATCTAAGCCTGATCTTTGCCGATATTTGGCAGCACCAATTTAAAAAGTCTATTCTGTTAAGAAGATACTGATGAGATTCTAGTGTGTTATACCCTATTTGATTGACCTGTACACCTGAGACATATGGGACGAGTAGGATGTGTTTGATTCGCTGCTGCTGATCGGCCGCCAATGATGCCATTGAAGAAAAGGCAGGCATGTATTATTCAGCAACATGCGGACGTTGGTGTACACCGTGGATGGATGTAGTGCAACATGCGGACGTAGGTGTACACCGTGGGTGGATAATTTACTTCAAGCGTCAATCATCGTTTGATAAAACTTTATAATCAACTTTAATTTTCTTTGATAACGGCAAACTTATTAAAGCTAATTTTGACCTCGTTAAGTTCGGAAATTATTCCATATTTAAAATGGCTGCCTACGTTGGACGCAATTTACAAATATAAATATATGTGTTAAAATATGAAGAGCTGTAAATTTATATCATCAGCGACCAATCAGCAGCCGCGAATCAAACACACCCTACTCTTCCCATTCATCTCAGGTGCACAGGTCAGTCAAATAGGGTATAGTCTAGTCATTTACAAGTCTTGGGCTTCGAAGTAATGAAAGGATATTACAGCTCCTCCATCCCGCTTGAATTATTTCCGTGTAATTTAGTAATGAACTGTTAACCAAATTTCTGAAGTGAGATTATAGTCTTGAGAACCCTCCTGAACATTACTTGTTAGTTTAGCAGGATTTCATTAGGTTCTGACACAGATCTGAACAAATGAGCCGTGATTAGAACCCTTCCTACTCCATACGCATGTGTGGATTACATGGAGACTACTAAGGCTGAACAAAACCTCAAGCTATTGAGGATCCCCACCGAATAATTAATCAAATATATAGATAATAAATTTATAAATAATGGAATAAAAACAAATAACACTGGTAAAATCTTAGAACATGCGAGGCAAAATAATGAATTAGAAATCTACTCCCACTGGATTTATGGAAGAACTTTGGGAATACAGTGTACTATATTACAGTAATATCTGTTGTAAAGTACTAAACAGAATTACTTGTATGTTGTCTGTACTCCATCTGGGTGTTATTTATCTTAAATGGATGAATAATTAGATGTTTGCAATATAGTTTATTTTAACAAGTTTTAACAAATGGAAAATACAATGACAAAATTTTCTTTTATACTTTGTGATATTGTGACATATGGCAATAGCTTATTAAGAGTTACATATTATGTATGTATACGTGGCCTGCAGTCCTAACGGACCCAGGTTCGAATCCCGGCTGGGGCAGGGAACAGTTTAAGGATTTGAATTTCATCGAATCAGGCTTTACTGATCTACCAGAAGACCCGCCGACATGTCGTAAAAATACCCCCGCTAATACCAATACACCAGTCCTGTATGAAACAGCCCTAGCATGTATTCAATATGGACGGTGGGTGTTAGCGCCGAAATGGTGACATGTAGAGGTGTATGGTATGTAGGAGGACTGCTGGGCCTTGATAGCAGGCTGTGAAGCCTATGCCCAGAGTCGGACACATAAAAAAAAAAAAAAAAAAAAAAAATGCATGTATGTCATGTATGTGTGTCTCTATGTAAAATGACCTTTTAGCAGAATTAGTCTCAGGACCCAAGCACTTCTGGTTCGCACCTGGCTATACGATTTTATTCAGCTGAAAGTGAGTCATAGGAACGTGAATATTGAACTATCCTCATAAATCCTCTCATGATGTACGTTGCCAGACTGCAGAAATGAACTGCCAAACACAACAGTACCTATTTTCTTTCCTCTTCTATCCACCAAACTCTCTTGGACTTCACCGTATCACTCGCCATTTTTCCTGTATAGCCGCGTTTTTGTCGTCCAAGCTGAGGGATTGGTTTCGAAGCCATCTTCGGTAAAACCAAGCTGCGCTGTTTTTGTCGGCCAAAGTGATACGAAGCCGGCCCAAGCGTTTGTCATCAAAACCAAGACCGTCTTCGTATCCCACCCAAGCGTGGTCGGGAGCAGTCTTGGTGTAGCTTGGGGAGAGTGAGATTGGCCAGCAAGGACACATAAATGATAAATATCCTGAAATTAACCTTATGTACATAAAATTAGGGTGCAGGTGGCTAATATTAACGACATATAGAGCCAGTTCAGCACAAATAACGGCTACATGTAAGTTGCATATTCGTCAGAAGATCGTCTTCGGCGAACCCCTCTGTTTACTTTGCGATTGGCACGTAATTTTTCGGTTCTACGTATCCTGGACTGTTTTTGCGGACAAAAACCAAGCACCCCAAGACGCGCTTCGAATCCCAAGCTCCAGCTTGGACGACAAAAACACGCCTTATGATGAAAGTACCTCTTTATTTATTTTATTTATTTTTTTTTCCCCGCACGTGGACTAATACTTGTCCGACTCGTAAATTTATGTTTCGAACGTTGGGCATAGTGCAACATGGAGGCCCCCCCTCCCCCCCACCGGCACACACACACCTTCACATGTCCTTTTCGGACACTTTATATACTGACCACTTGTTAGAGCTCTGTCATTCAGACTATAGTGTAGTGGAATTAGCAGGAGCATTTTAATGACACGTCGCAGGGTCCTGTAGCATGTCTGTTAAAGCTGTTTTGGGGAATTTCAGATCTGCATGCTGTCTCCTGCCAAACTTTAGAGACGATATCACAGATCATAATTTTATCAATTTTAATATGTACAGTACAGTCAGTCACTTATAAGTAGATTCGTAAACAAAGAAAACTCCTAATGTTATCTGGAATGTTAATTGTATTCTTCTCATCCACACAGGTGAGCACCCTCAAACAGTGGTGGTCGTGGTGTATCTGGGAGCACGTAAGCCTATTAGCGTAAGTTTTCTTCCATCATAGACTGAGAATTGTATACATATTAAAAAAGAAAAAAAGAATGTGCAGACTTTGCACATCAGAATTTATTTACAGAGTTATATTTATCTCCTACGTTGTGGCATACAAGGCAGATGGGGTGTGTTTGTGCAGGAGATTTGGGGAAAAAATTATCTTTTATCGTTAAGAATGTTCATAGAGAGACTAACTGTGCATTATTATTATTAATCAATCAAATATTTCTAACTACGAATGAAATAAACAGAAAGACAATTGATTACCCGCTTCACGTGTACTGACATGTTGAAGGCACCTGGTTTTGGTAAGTTCTTGTCAGCTGAGCCATGTTTTGAATGAATAAAGCTCAGGCAAGTTGGAAATAGCCAGCTCCAACCACCGCGCAAGGCAGCGGCTGAGTCATCCCGCGTCTGCCAACTCATTAGGCATAAACAAGCAGAAAATGTGCAGCATTACGCGAGATCCTGGAAGGCACTCTGCAGGGAACTGAAAATATCTTCCGAAAGACTGGTTGCAGAGGAAAGTTTAGGGTTTTGCATACAAGAACAGAAAGTACAAAATATGCCCCACGTTATCACGGATACTGCCTGGAATATGTACACTGATTCGAAGTGTGTGTGTGTGTGTGTGTGTGTGTGTGTGTGTAAAATCAGTAATTCAGGACTTGCAGTGTTGTGAGGTACGATGTCTTTTCATATGATCCAGGAATGAGACTAAGCTGGGACAGTCATTGGGCCTAATTATGAAAACTGAGTGTGCGTAGGTGTAGGGAAGCCTCTAATATTCGGCTATCGTTTTTGAACACGTGAAACTGTTGTATGTTAGTTAATGTATTTCACATTGAAGAAAGTGGTCAACGACAATATAGAAAAGTCGGACATATTCTTTCTTTGTTAGATGTCTCGGAAATTGTCCACACCTTAGGGCTCTTAAGGTTTATAACATGGAAGATAGACTTGTGCATGCCAACTATTTAAAAACTTCCCTCCAATGATGTATGTCTGTGATTCGTTCTTGCCATCTTCAAATGAATATATCTACCACAGAAAACTATATCTCATTGTGGTACCATTACTGAAGGGTCTATGTAACTCTGTTCAAAAAGTCTCTCTCAGGTTGATAGAAACTTTCTAGTGATAAGGAAAAAAATAGAAAACACACAAGAGACCGCATCCGCCAACGTTATTAATATTCATGATTTAGTGCTGTATCTCCTCTTTCTTACCAGACGAATGCCATTACGGTCTCATATACAGCCACTCTCTCGTAGTCAGTTAATTCTACTGTCCTTGTTGCTCTTCTGCACAAACAAAAGTGTGTATACTTCCGCCACTGCCTCTAAACCTTATGATTTATTCCTGCATCAGGATCTGGATCCACCTCAGAATCTTGTGAACCCTTTCTTGACCCACTGCACATCTATCTGTCGCATTTTACTGATAATCAGTAACAACCTTTGTAGGATTTTATACACAGACTACGAGAAAGAAGCGGGTGAATACATTATTTCCCTCCGACTTAGCTAAGGTAAATGTAGTAGACGTCATTATATTGAGGAGGCTGAGTATCTACAACGTAACAGCATCCAGCCAGTTTTCTCTGGGAGTCCCCGGCCTGCACGGATAAGACACGTATAGCCGGCATGATCTCACGTCGCCCCACTTCCACAGAAGCCGTGTTTTGACTCTGACTCCTAGGTGCATGGCTCAGTCAACTGGCTCATCTCATCTTAAGACAGCGACGATGCAAGTAGTGGTACAGATACAATCAGAATAATTGTCGTTCCATTTTCTTTCGACCTTTAAGGACGCTTGAACAATGTCTTTCAAAACACTGGAATGGGATCTTCGGAAATCAACAGAATTTTCAAAATCTTGTGCAAGAGCAGCAAGAGTTTCATAATAATTGTTCCACCAAAACGTGTACCGATATAATTGTACACGATTGAACAGAGAACACAATTAAGGAACAATATGTGCAGTATCCCATACGAACGTGACCTTTTCCTGCCTGGACATAGTACTCTAAACTGGGGCCGACATAGGGATGCAGTCATGTGGTTAGTTTCGGTAAATTATATTCTCTCTGAAAGGGTGCAAGATTGATCTCAGGCTGGAGAAGGGGACAGCCTGATGACCCAATTTTATTAACGTAGATTTTATTGGTCTCCTGCAAGACAACTGACAAGTCCTAAAAACATACGCTCTAATACAATTACAAGTATCCTTAATGAGACAACCACTGCATCCATTCAGGATGTTAAGATGTGTTGTACATACGATAGCTCTTAGGTCCCAGAATGAACCCTCATGTCTATGTCCAGAGTCTCTCTCTCTCTCTCTCTCTCTCTCAAGATAGATAGAAGATAGATAGATACATAGATACATACATACATTCATACATACATAAATACATATATACATACATGCATACATACATACGTACATACATACACACTATATATATACACACACACACACACACACACACACACACACACACACACACACACACACACACACACACACACACACACACACACACACACACGAGGAGACTAAAGGGAAAGTCAGACCCTGTCGGGTTAGAGTGTTACTGAATCTGCCAAGAGGGGCTCATCGAGCACCGTGGGAGAATACCATACTTCTTGTTCAGTCCCATCAGGTCGTCTGCTGGACACTGACATGGATGTTGGCAGAGTGAGGTCACGTTGGCTTGCCTTATTTACGTATCTGTCACAGGCCTCCGAAAAATTGGAATAGACCTCGTTGTGTTGTGAAGAGAGTAAAGTTGGCAAGAGCATGTGTAGGACAGTCCTGGTTCGTTCCTTGAATTGATGGCAGTATTTTTGCTGGCACAGGAGACATCTTGGGAGGCTATGTTTTCTGTACCAGTTCATATCCCATATTAACCATACAGTTTCTTAGATATTGATGTAAACAGTAGAGCCAGTTTTTCCCTCTGGGGGGGCCCTTGGCAACATACAGATAATGCCAAAACTTCTGGCCACTTTATAGATTCAGGCTATGGCGGGTTAACGGACGCTCCCCATGACCCAAGGCCTTTATCAGCCATGCCACCGCGGCACCTCACAGAGACGCAGTTTGCATCTGTAACAAACAGTAAGATTCTTAAGGTGTGATGTGTACAATTTATCAATAAGAAAAATGCAACACGAGAATTTCCGAACCTAACAAGAAAAAAGGTCCTTCGCATCGTCGTTTCACTACCGTTACCTATCAGATCAGTTAATTCTTGTTCCAACCACGTGCTTGTGTACAGTTTTCTAAAAATCTCTCATATGAAGGTATACATTAAATCTGGAATACTATTCTTACTATATATATATATATATATATATATATATATATATATATATATATATATATATATATATATATTGTTACGGAACAGAGAAAACTGTCCCGCAAAGTTCCAGGTTCAAAACAAAAGAGTTAGGTAAAATTACAAGTTAAATTTTAATGTTCAGACTAACAACAAAACATTCAGGACTCATAAGGATAATGTAATGGCAAAAAACAGGTTAAATATATGGTTAATTGCAATAGCCTCTATTAACACGAAATTATCAAGAGTAAATTTATCTAAGTGAGCCCTGATAAAATGAGAAAACCAGATAACGCTCAGTTAATGCAATATATATTATTACAGATACAAAATATTATTACTACTGGCTGGCAGTAAAACTCCACATTAATCACAAAAGCCTCACCAGGCCGACGAATTAACACCTTATGCTATACAGTACAAGAAAAAATGTAATAACACTTATACTCAAATTACACAGCAGCTAGATGGTTGGAGACTTCCTGAGCACTCACAAAAATAATAACAACTGTACAGGGGAGGACAGAGATGTGAACAAAATGAGGAGTAGATCTAAGTGGCAATTAATGCAGAGACTGAGCTCATTATATAGGGGCCGGCAGAGCTTGATACAACTTGTAAGAAGGACGCGCAAATGAAGCCATAGGGGACAAAGAGTTGACACTCCTGCTCTGAACAACAGAAAGAACGACTTACTCTGCTATAAGGGAGCAGGGGGGGAGTGAGGTAGAACACGCACTATGGAAGCCACGAGGCGCATCGTGATCAAACATGCAGCATACTGTACGTTAGAATTATACAAAGGATGATGAAATCATAGGCTATGTAACAAAATATATATATATATATATATATATATTAGGGTGTCCCAATTTTTTTGGTTCCAGAAGTTTGTCATGCACACCCCCCTAATTTCTTCTACTCGTGAAGACATGCCAGTAAGATGAATTTCATTCGTGTTCTTTAAATTTAAGGGTCCCCTCAAACCATGTGTTACTGTTGCTGAACGGCTACTCTCTACCTTATATTAATTATCCAGGAACAATTGGACAGTCGCGTTCTTTTCCTGGCTTGCAGACACCACATGATGGAATTGGTAATCACCTCAGTCTTTGACCTGCTCTTCAGGTCTTCTGGCCCCGAAATTGTGTTGTTCGCTAACTTCAAAACGCAGTGGGGGTTCACTGACCAGAAGCAGGCTTCTCCGTTTGACGATGATGGCCCAAGCGACATCCTTTCGGAATGGGTGACGTTGAAAAAAGAGCAGATTGTCCACTTCATTGAAGAACAGCTTGAGGTTGGCCACTCAAGAGACGAATACCGGGAGTTCCTGATCCTCACTGTGGTCTTCCTCAATGATCATGGCAAACGAGATCTCCTGTACAATCGTCCGGGGCCATACCATCGGGCCAGGTGGATGGCTAAAGGAATTTATTGTCTTAAGATGTTCATATTCTGAAGCCAATTCCACCTGACTTCTCACGAGGTCCGGTCACTACGTTGGATAAACGTCTTTGCCGTCACCATCTACCTCCAGAGGTGGTTCAAGGCTCCATTGATGGCGGATGCACCCATCAATGACCTGGAGGTGTTGGAGGACCTAGAGCGGTACAAGGCAGTGGATCATGATGTAGGTACTGCCTCATTGATGAAATTTAAGGGCCACCTCTGGTACCTAAGTGAAGATTTAGCCAGACTCGCTATGTTCTCCTCCAGAACCACCGATGCAGAGAAGACAGCTCCAAAACCCGCACTAGAAGACCAAAAACTCAAAAGATCTGCATCGGCTGGAGGGAAAGAGGGCCTTGTCCGTGAGATGGTCGGATCTGAGCATCTTGGTCACAGAAAGGACTCAAAACCTTTTTCATTGCCTGAAGCTGCCGGTTCCAAAACCTCCCAGAGATCTCGAAAGATGTTTACCATCGTTGAAGTCTGTGAACGACGCAGCAGAACGGGCGGTGAAACTGGCAGAAAATTTCAAGGAAGGCCTGACAAAAAACGAGGAGGAACGGCAGCTCGTGTACCAAGTCGTCGAATACCACTACCAGCAGTTCCCCTCAACAGATAAAAATCGATCCTCTGTCCCCGGAAATGAAATGTGCCATTAGGAATAATTTCTATTTCATTTAATTAATCTGGTTTTAGAAAGATTTTCCATTTACTTTATTTTAGACAAAAGATAGAATTTACATTTCATTCTTTCATTCTAGGCTGATTAATGCTGAGCATTTCCGTTTGTTCATATAGGGTCGAATGAACAAGGTCGATGAGGGGACCCTTCCCCTCCTAATAGGTCAATGAAATTTTGCCCATTTTCTTCTTTCTTCAAGTGTAATTAATGAAAGGGGTTTGCGATTTGACTCTTGCAAATTTTCAGTTTCACATGTGAGGCTGGGACACCCTAATACCGGTGTGTATATATATATATATATATATATATATATATATATATATATATATACATACAGGTGAGTGTAGCCTATACACTGTATATACACTGAGTGTAGCCTATACACTGTATATACACTGTATATGGCTAGTGAGGGAGTGATCGCCCTCTACCTACACAGATCAAAAGCCCTCGGGAGCAGGGGGGTGGTTGCTTTCTCAGGCAGAGGAACTCCTTGAGAGTGAAATGGCTGGGAAGCATGCCGGCACGTGACTGGCTACAGCATAGCTGGGTCTTTCGGGTGTGGGCAATCAGGCAAGTTAGCTGCCTACTGCGACTGCAACACAATGGCGAGGTGTTCAGGAAGTTAGCCAAAGAAACCTTGATGGACTCTGAAAGAACAATAATGGCCCCCAGTCCCGTGCAGCCCTTAAATGGGCAGGGGGTGCTAAGAATCTCACGGTTGCCTCAATTACAATCTAATTCCTTTGTCAATGGAAAAAATACAATTAAAATTGGTAACTGGAATGTGAGAACGCTAAATCATGACGGTAAAATCGATGAGTTAGTGAAGGTTTTTCAAAATTACGGACTTGATATTTGTGCTCTGACAGAAACTAGATTAACTGGAGTCGATAAGTTGGATTTGGAGGATGGTATACGTTTATTGATATCTGGTCGACAGGACGGAATGCATTATCAGGGAGTAGGATTGTTGCTGGGTTGTAAGGCAAATAAGGCTTTATGTGAGTGGGATCCTATAGATGAGCAATTGTTATACGCACGGTTTAAATCAAATCATGGCAACATCAGTCTGTTTGTGTGTTATGCACCTACTAATGATGCACTCGATGAAAGGAAAGACACATTTTATGAAAAGTTGCAAGAAGGAGTAGGAAGGGTACCTAGACATGATGTTTTGATCTGCGTTGGAGACTTTAATGCAGTAATGGGCTGTTCAAATGAGGGATTTGAGGCATGTATGGGTAAGATGGGAGTTGGTAGTAGGATGAGTGAAAACGGAGTGAGGTTTGGAAGCTTCTGTCTAGCAAATGATTTAGTCATCGGGGGCACACTCTTCCAGCATTGCAATATACACAAGACAACTTGGGTGTCGCCGTGTGGAAAATATAAAAATCAGATTGATCACATCGCTATCAGTAGGAGGCATAGAAGTTCTCTGCTAGATGTTCATGTTAAACGGGGAGCGGATATTGGTAGTGACCATCAACTCAGCATTGCAAAAATAAGGTTTAAACTTAAAAATCAGAAGAAGGAAAAATCTGGTGTTGGTAGATACGATATTGTTAAGCTTAGAAGGGAAGGAGAAGAAAAGGAGGAATTCAGATTAGAATGCAGAAATAGGTTTTTGGTGTTGGAAACGTTGGAAGAGGGGGAGAGAAGTATAGATGAGATGTGGGAGGATGTGAACAAAGTTTTGCATGAGACTTCTGAATGTACGATTGGAAGGAGACATAGCTTCAGGAGAAAGAAATGGATATCAGAGGAAACGTGGGATATGATAAAAAAGAGAGGTGAGGCTAAATTGAGGAGTGAGATGCAATGCGTTGATGAACAAGAGATTGAATTAGCAAGAGCTGCGTACTGGAGTTTGAATTCAGAAGTAAGAAGGTTAGCTAGGAGAGATAAAAGAAGATGTGTGGATGAAAAGGTTGCAGAGACTGAAATCTTAATAAACAAAAATGATGGACAGAGTCAAAGAATAGCATATGAATCGATTAGAGAACTGCGTGGTAATGCAGGTAAACGCAAGGAAATACCAGTTAGAGACAGGGAAGGAAATTTATTGACCAAAGATGGAGATATTAAAAATAGATGGAAAGAGCATTTTGAGACAGTTCTTAATAGACCAATACCACCAGAAGAGGATATACCGTCTGCTCAGGAAGATTTAAATATAGAAACAGGAGAGTTGAGGCTTGCAGAAGTGGAGAAAGCAGTAAAACAGTTAAAGAAAAATAAGGCACCAGGGGAGGATGGTTTATTTCCGGAAATGTTTAAAGTGGAGGGGGATAGATTAATAATGATCTTGACCAAGCTATTCAATAAGATATGGGTGACGGGGTTACTACCATCAGTTTGGAAGAATGGTGTAATTGTTAAAGTTCCGAAGAAGGGAGACTTGAGTGAATGTGGTAATTGGAGGGGAATCTCTTTGTCACCGATAGCTTTGAAAGTTTTCAGTAGAGTGTTGTTAAATAGGTTGGAGCCAGTGGTTGAGGGTATTCTGAGGGATGAACAGGCTGGTTTTAGAAAGGGACGTGGTTGCAATGATCAGATCTTTATAGTTAGGCATTTGATGCAGCAAGTTAATGAAATGAGAGTACCGTTAAGTCTTTGTTTTGTTGATTTTGAAAAGGCTTTTGATAGTGTTTCGAGAGAGACTATGGGGAAGATCATGAGACATTATGGAATACCAGAGGAGTTTGTGAGGGTCATTATGAACATGCATGAGGACACATTTTGTAAAGTGATGATTGATGGTTGTCTGAGTGATTCGTTTGAAGTCAAGTCCGGAGTAATTCAAGGTGGTGTTCTATCACCTTTACTATTTATACTGGTCATTGATTACATTATGAAACGCGTTGGAACAGAAACCGGTGCAGGTATACTTTGGGGAGAGAACAGGAAACTTTTGGATTTAGATTATGCAGATGATATAGTTTTGATTTGTGATGGGCCAGAAGAGATGCAGAGAGTGTTGGACTGTTTGGTGAGTGAAGGTCGCAAGGTGGGTTTGGTTATTAATTGTGGAAAAACTGAAATAATCAATATGAATATGGAAAATGCGCAGGAATGTGTAATTGGAGGTATGGTTGTAAAGCAAGTTGATAGGTTTAAATATTTAGGTACTTATTTAGCCAAGGATGGTTCTTTGAACTTTGAATTCGAGGAAAGGTTAAAGAAGGCTAATCAGGCAATGGGAATGCTTAAAAATATTTGGAATAATAACAATTTCTCTGTGCATACAAAAATCAAACTTTATAAGGTAATGGTTAGGAGTATCTTAATTTATGGACACGAGTCTTGGTACAGCACAGTGACTATGGAAAATAAATTCTTGGTGTTTGAAAATAAAGCACTTAGAAGAATATTAGGAGTTAAATGGTGGGAAAGGATACCAAATAGTAGAATTAGAGAAATAACGGGAGTGCAGCCGATCGATGAATATGTTAGATTCTCACGATGGAAGTGGCTAGGACATGTGTATAGGAGACAGGGAATAGTACGAGGTACACCAGGGTGGGTGGCACTTGGTTGGAGAGGTAGAGGAAGGCCAAAAGAGACGTGGGTGAGGACAATGAGACGGGAAGCCGGAGATGAGTGTTGGGGAGATCTTGAGGAGTTAGCACAAGATAGGATGTGGTGGTGTGAGTTCATCGAGGCCCTATGCATCCCCGAGGGTGCCACAGGAAATGATTGATTGATTGATTGATATACAGGTAAGCCCTTAATTCACGCGAGGGTTAGGTTCCCAGACCCTTCGCGTATGTGGTAAATTCGCGTATATGTTCTGCCCTTGTGTGCACATAATTACGCATGTCTATTAAGTACATTACATCTGAATAATACTGTTTATGCACTACATACACCTTATAAACTACCATAAAGTATGAAAAACAACAAAAATGTAAGAAATTTAACACTGAAACCTGACAAGCACAGGCGTAGGTGGAGACACTTCAGCAGCCTGGTGCACAAGCCCTCACTGCCTCCCATATGCTACATTCTGCCTTCTTTATTGTATGAACAGTTGGCTCATTCACCCCAAACATGCGGTTCCAAGACAATTCACTGGTTCCAAGACAATTCACAGGCGTAGGTGGAGACACTTTAGCAGTCTGTAGCACTAGCCCTCACTGTCTCCCGTATCCTACGTTCTCCTTCTTTATTGTATGAACAGTTGACTCACCCCAAACATACGGTTCTGAGACATTTCACCATCAAGTCAATTCACCGTCAAAACATGGACAATTCCCCATCATTCTATTAATATACTTATTATTGATTAATTAATACTTTAATAACTAATTTTCAGGGGGATTTTATAACTCACATAAGTAAAAAACTAATGTACTGTACTTGCTAAATAAACTGGTATGTAAATAAATGACGGGGAATCGTCCTGACGGAGAATTGTCGCCTACATTCCTCCCTGAAGTTTGTCCAACACTAACTTTCTCTGTCAGCAACATCACTTTACTAGTCCGTTTTGGTGTGTTACCACATGCATCACTAGCACTATGCTTAGGCCCCATGTTGGCAGACAAGGCAAGCAATCACTGGAAGGCAGAAAAATAAGCCACAAATAACAATTGGCCAGTCATGCATGGTTCGACCGTCGGATTCAAACTGACTGTGGTGCATGGTAGACCGACCTCCCACACACACATACACACACACACACACACACACATATGTATGCACACGGGCAGCAGGTAGGCGTTTTTATATTTTATTTATTTCTCTTGTATATTAAAATTATTTATTTGAATGCTATAATTTTATGTTTTAATTATTGTACGAAAAATTCGTGGATAACCGAAATCGTGTGAAAAAAGTTCGCGTAAATTAAGGGCTTACCTGTATATATATATCCACTCCAGTTTGAAAATCTCTGTAGAGCTAATAAAGACTAGTGATGGGAAACATTAAATTGAGAAAACGTCTTCGGCTTGGTGGCTTTATTTGGTCATTGGTTGCATTATATTTCGTCACTTTTATTTGGTGATATTTAGTATATTCTTGTTACTTCCTGATTAGGAAATGTCTCTCACGATGAAGGAGTTCATTAGCTCTTCCAGTTTGAAAATTCTCTCCTAAATTGAGTCTTACCATATAAAAGTGGAAAGAATATAATACGAAAAACCTCACCGTTGTAATGCGGTTATTGTGAGTCTTGAAAACGGACTTAACTTCTTCGCCCTGATCTATATTGCATTTTTTTTTCTCTTGGTGCAGGTTGTACTGTCTGTTCCCTGAGACTACACCTTCACTAGTCGCCACATGTGCTCCTATACCCACCCTCCACAGTGCATATGTGCTAGAACTGTCTCACCCAGAGCTGGTGTGGTGGTATCAGCTGGAATGACTTTATGGCATGCTGAAGAGTCTTTAGGTACCGGTAGGTCATTTCGGAAGGTATGTTTAGCCTCTTAACCACATCAGACTAGAGATATGTTCTGGAGATGAATGTCATCATCTAGCGTAAGGCGGAATGTATTGCACGAAAAGTCGTCTTATTGCTGAAGGGGTCGAGAGAGATTGTATATACACTCAGGCCTTTGTTCAGACGGCATAAGATACAGAATATTGTAGCATCTCTTTCATAACAATTCATTTTGCATACCACACACTGTCATTCCATTGTACTGTACTCGTTTGTTGTTTAAGCTGTTTTAATATCGAAATGTTTTGTATCAGTAACACACAAGGATATTGAAATGTATTGCACTGAATAACTCGATAAGAAAGAGGTACTGTACTTCGAAGCCTCCCATTATACTTTTTTTTTTTTTTTTTAATGCAAGGAGCAAGGAACCAAAGGCCAGAAGAAGGATGCAAATGATTCCCTCCATGAAAAAACAAAAACAAGTGAGCCAAATTCAAGATCTGTTCATTTCGAGATTCCTGGATAATCAGCGTTTGAAAGACTGGAGCTCATAGGCAGTAGGAAATACTGACAGAGGGAGGCAGTGTCAAAGACTGGAGATCAGAGGCAGTAGGTAATACTGACGGAGGGAGACACTTCCAGAGTTGACCTGTTGCATACATGAAGGACCGGGAATAACGGTTAACTCTTCCATCAGGGAGTTGGACAAAAAAAGGGATGAGAGTTCGTTGCTAGATGGGTGCTACACCCCCGCCGTAATGGTGAAGGGATGCAAGCAGACAGTTCAGAGGCTCATTAACCACTAAAGTTGCGGTAGAAAAGAAATAAAGATACAACTGTGCGGCGATAAAAGGTTAAAGGGAGCCAGTGAAAGGAAAAGAATTAATGCGATGAAAAGCCTTTGACTCCACTTTGTTGAGAAAAACTGCATTTTGTGAGCCACCCTACACATGAGAGTTGTACTGTACACAGGGGTGAATTAAACCCGTGTATAAAGTTAACAATTGTGCAGGGGTAAAGAAAGCACGGAGTCGGCTTAGCACAACTAATCTCTTGGAAGGTGATTTTACAAGAGGGGTAATATGATCTTTCCTAAAATCCCGAGAGAAGGAAACCCCAAGTGTGTTTAAAGATGATGCAGGATTGGGTTGGATATCATTAAAAATTAGAGGATACTTCTGCGGAAGATTTTGTCGGGTTGATAGATGTAAGAACTGAGCTTTTAATGCATTAAAAACAACAAGCTTACTTTTACCCCAATTAGAGATAAGAGCCAAGTCAGACATTAGGTGTGCCATAGCCTCATTCCTTGTTTGTTGATGTAACTACTGAGATGCACGCTGTGGGAAGCGAATGGAAAAGTGAAGCGAGAGTCATCAGCGCAGGAGTGGATAGGATTAGATGTTCAGCCTAGAAGGTCATTGATGAATGGAAGGAAGGGAGTTAGTGATAGAACAGAACCCCGAGCAGCACTATTATTGATAGCTCTAGGAGAAAAACGATGGCCATCTACAACAGCAGCTATAAAACTACCAGAAAGAAAGCTAAAGATGAAGTTACAGAAAGAAGGACAGAAACCGTAAGAGTGCAGTTTAGAAATTAAAGATGTATGCCAGATTAGATCGAAAGCCTTTGAGACATCCTTTGCAATGACAATTCTTTCACCAAAATCCCAAAAGGAGGATGACCAGGAGTCTGAAATGTAGGTGAGAAAATCGCCAGTGGAGCGTCCCCTGGCGGAACCCACACTGACGATCAGAACGAAGGTTGTGATAGGAAAAGTGCTTTATTATAATTTTTTTTTTCTTAGGAACAGACTCGAAAACGTTGGAGACACAGTGTTAAAGCAATTGAGCGAGAGTTAGAGGGATGGGAATGGTCATCCTTCTTTGGGACAGGCTGCATGAGAAGAAGCTTCCAGCAAGAAGGTAAGGTACAGTTTGATAGACAAAGGCAAGAGAGTTTACCTAAGCAGGGTATAAGCACAGAAGCACAGTTCTTGAGGACAACAGGAGGGACTCCATCAGGCCGATAATCCTTGTTAGTATTAAGGCCAGTGACGGCAGAAAATACATCAAGTGAAGATATTTTATTGTCAGACATGAGGAAGTCAGAGGAGGGAAGTGATGGAGGAACAGCATCGGAAGCGTCTAAAGTGGAATTGGAGGAGAACGTCTGAGCGACGAATTCTGTTTTATCAGTTGAAATGCGACCTTAAGCCCAGCTGGTCTTTTTTCTTAGGCTGAGTCAATTTCAGCGGCATTAGTCAATCGTTTTGTCTTTTCTCCTTAATAAAAAGTAAATACTCTAAGTGTCTTGGTATGAACGAGGAAGAATATTATCTCAATGGCAGAAGAGTAAGGCTAGCTCTAGCACTTATGCTAATAGTTGTTTCACCTTAATTCGATCCAGATATTCTTCATTTTGCAACTTATTCCTCATGGAACAGAAACAGAATAAGACAATGTTATTACTCTACATTAGTTCCAACGTATTTGTTCATGGCTTACACCGCATTCTGGTGTTAATCTCCTGTTACAGCTGTACAACTGAGCACTCTACTCGTAGATGTACAGATGACAATTTTAGACCAAGTTAAAATAACAAGAGTATAGTGGTGGTGGTGGTAGAGTGAGGGTAATGCAATCTGGCCCCCACACCCCTACTTTACCCGGCAGCAGGTGGTGTTTATGTCTGCTGTGTGGCCACCAGGCGCCGCTGCACTGGCGGCCCAGAGTTACGGCTTAATTTGCCGGCTATGTATGCCCCTCCCACCCTTTTCTCTCCTGTCCTTTCCTCTCTCCTCATTCCTTTTTTCTGCTCTTGCTTGTTAACTCCAGCATTCCTGCCTCTCCATTACGTTTCAGAGATATCATCGAGCTGAGAGTGTTATTATCATCATTATTATTATTATTATTATTATTATTATTATTATTATTATTACTGTAGATGCACTTTCATACATCTGAATACAAAGGAAACCACACATTGACAGACTCTTTGGTCCTTTAGAGGCAGAGTGTTATGGGGTAGCGTGGACTGGCAAATCAGTTCTGTGAGTCTACGACAAGGATAGCAGAGTAAGAAGGCTACCCATCCCAGTCACCAGTTCCTCTGGCCAAAGCAAGCAAGGAAGAGTGAGAAGGATTATCGTACAGCGCAGAAAAACAGCCAGTGAAATTTCGCAGAACGCAGTAAAAGGATCTTACCGGTTAGGAAAAGTATTATGAAGTCAGCACTTGGTATAATGGTTTTGTTCTGTTGTGTTCCCTGTGGCAATGCAGAAAGCATTATACGTCAGAAATGTTTTATGTAGGATTGAACATATGGATTTTGGAATTATGTTTGCAAGTATTTTGAAGAAGAAATTCTTTGCTTCATGTGACTGGGAAAGTTATCCAGCTGTATTATAATAATTACCTTATATTATAGTTCGACTGAAATGTTATAAAGTATTTGTGAACAGTTATATTGTGAAATCCTTATAATGGAGAGAATACTTGAACAATAGAGTAGACAGATGAGAAAAGGCAAATAGAATAGTGAATAAGAAAAGGAAGACATAAATAAAAGACCAGAAAACAGAAGAGAAGAGATAAGATTAAAACAAGAGAGGAGAGTGCTGAAGAAAAAGGGCAACAGGAAAGGATAAGAGAGATCAAGAGAAAAGACACAAGTAGGGACAAGAGAGTCGAGAGGAGAGGAGACACAGGAGATGAAAAGACGGGAAAGGAAAGAAGAAGAGAAGAGAAAAGACAAGGAGAGAGGAAAAACAATTGAATGGCGAGGAGAGGAGGAAAGTTAAAGAAGAAGAAGAAGAAGAAGAAGATGGAGGGGAGAGAGAGAGAGAGAGAGAGAGAGAGAGAGAGAGAGAGAGAGAGAGAGAGGGGAAGGGAAAGTTAACCTGATGATCCAGCTCAGTCGTTAAGCCAAGAACCGTAGGAAACTGGTCCATCTTTGTTAGATATACCAATTAAATCTACAGAATTCATATTGTCTAAAGATCCTAACAAATATTTACAATAAACAAGTCTTCATATCAGTAAATTTTCATCGGACGCCATTTTCGTTCCGTATTTTATCACTTTAATATTCATTGTACTTCATTATAAAGTGTATAATAGCTGTATGACTGTTGATACGAGTATAGTTCTTGTATTGAAACAGTGAGCATCGTTCACGGATACCAACCCACTACCACATTATCTGGCTGTCACTTGTCATTACCTGAGTTTGTTTCTTCAGCTCGTTAGACGAAATTTGTCTCCACCTGGTTCCTCATCACGAATCACAATTGGGGACCGGAATATATAATCTCTTTTTGTGGATGATAGTCAAGGGAAAAATTGGGACTCAGTAAGATTGATTGCCGACCCTAATTATCCTCATGCTTTCGATAGGCTTTCTTCATATCATATTTTAATAATAAAATCAGCAACCTTAGACCCCATGGAATAAGTAAAATTTCAGACCTTTGACTAGCCGCCACCACGCGGTGGTGATGAGAGTCAAGGTACATATGCAATGGCTGATAAAGGAGAAGAGGGCAGGAAGATGCAGTGCATACAAAGAGGGTAGAAAGGATGCAGATAAAAAAAAAAAAGGCTGAATATAAGAGACAAGTGGAGGAACGATTGGGCAAATGTGATTTGGAGAAGATGGGGGAGGTGGAAGGTGTGTGCAAGGTATTCACAGAAAAAAAATAATAATGTGCAGCATGTGAGATGGTGTGGGGTGAAGATAAGACGAAAAGGGGTGCAAGGAACAGCATTGCGGAATGAGAAGGTGTGACAACCTGTAGCGTAAACGAAGAAAGCAAACAGTGAGTGGTTGGGAAACAGAGGCATAGAGGAAGTTGAGAGACGGAATAGAAAGTTCAATTTAGAGAAGTTGAGAGAGGTGAAAAGAATAGTAAGGGAGAGTAAGAAGCGACTGAATGATTAGTTTTATAGGAATTTTTGTGTAAATTGGAGGGAATGTGAGAAAATATTCTGGAAGGAGGTTAAAAGAGTCAGACAGGATGGTACATAATGTACTAGGGGAGTGAAAGATTAAAATGACAGATTGCTGGTGAAGGGATAAAAAGTGAGCAGATGAAGAGAACACCTTAAGGAACTGCTAAACATAGAGAACGAAAGTAAAGCGAGTATAAGAGGCTAGGGAATGTCCAGGAGGAGGGAGATGGCAAGAGAGGAAGAGATCAGTAGGATGGAAGTAGTGGAAGCATTTAAGAAAGTCAAAAATGGAAAGCCCCAGGAATTGATGGAGTGGATAGTGAAATGCTGAAGCATGGGGAAGGTAGTAGTAGAACTGACATGGAATGCATGCAGATTGGCCTGGGAGGAAAATAGAGTACCGGAGGATTGCAAATCAGGTATAATTAATCCCCTGTGCAAAGGAAAAGGAGAAAAAGTGTGTTATAATCATAGAGGCATTTGTCTTGAATTGAAAAAAAAAATATGGTAGGTTACTTATTGACAGAATTAGGGAAATAACAAAGGAATCATTTGAAGAAGAACAGTGAGGTTTCAGGAAGGGAAGAGAGTAGGTAGATCAGCTATCCAAAGGTGATTAGTGGAAAAGTTTCTAAAGAAGGAAAAGAAGTTGTATGGGGCCTTCATGGATATGGAGATGGCATATGACAGAGTGGGATAGGCATGGAATGTGGAGAATATTAAAAATACATGGAGTAAATAGGAAGTCGTTGAATGCCGTGAAGAGTATTTATGAGACTGCTAGGGCAGCAGTGTGGGTGGATGGCAAACTGAGTGAATTTTTCTGGGTTGAAACAGGGATGTATCATGTCTCCATGGTTATTCGATTTGTAAATGGACAGAGTTATAAAAGCGATACCAGGAAGGGCAGTTGATGTTGGAGCGGCCCTGATGAGTGAGGGAAGCGTCTGGAATCTTCCTGTTCTGTTGTTTGCAGATAATACTGTATTGTGAAGTGAAGACGAAGGGGATCGGCATGGGTGTTAAATGAGTTTGGGAAAGTATGTCAGAAACGAAATCAAAAGGTGAATGTAATGTAAAGTTGTGGTCTTCGAAAGAAATGAAGTCATTGAATGCACAGTGGGGCTGGATGGTGAGGAAGTGGAAAATATGAGTGCTTTTAAGTACTTGGGTAGTGTGATGGAAGTTCAGAGAACTAAGTGCTTGAAAGAGTATAACAGGGAAAAAATGTTGGTGGCACATTCAAAAAAACGATAATAAATAAGGAAGTGAGCATGGCAGTAAAAAAGTCGCTGGATGATAGGATTGTGATACCCTTTCTAACGTCTGGACGTGAAGTTTGAACCTCGTTGGAAGGACACAAGCCAAGAGTTGAGCTGTGGAAATGAGTTATTTGAGAGGAGCATGTGGAGTTACATGGACAGGCAGACTGACAAATGAAGTTAAGGAGCGTTGTGGTGTGGATTTGGATGTGACAAAGCGTTAGGAGAAGTACGCTGAGGTGGTTTGGCCATGTGGTGAGGATGGAGAGGAGAGATTAACGAGGAGAGTGTGTGAGTGAGGTGGAAGGGAGGGGACAGGGAGGAGGAGACTGAGAATGTGATGGAGGGATGGGGTGGAGGGGAATATGAGAGAGGGGAATGTGGGCTGGGGGGACGGCAGTGAAATGACAGGGGACAGGGCGACATGGAGGCGATTTGTTTGTGGTCACCCCTTTCGGGATTAAGGCGTCAGGCTATAGATATATAGAACCCTCTGCTCTGGAACTACAGATGGATTTGACACACACACACACACACACACACACACACACACACACACACACACACACACACACACACACACACACACACACACACACACACACACACACACACACACACATACGTGTACAAATCTCTCTCTCTCTCTCTCTCTCTTTCTCTCAGAACACACACACACACACACACACACACACACACACACACACACACACATGTTCAAATCTTCTCTCTCTCTCTCTCTCTCTCTCTCTCTCTCTCTCTCTCTCTCTCTCTCTCTTTTTCTCAGAACGCACGCACACACACACACACACACACACACACACACACACACACACACACACACACACACACACACACACACACACACACACACACACACACACACACACACACACACACACACGTCTGGCCATTGACCCACTATCAGTTCTATAATTTAGCGCAGTTTCTCCTAAGATGCCTCACAGCATAATTTACTGCCGTAGCAAATAGTCAACTCTCTAATTAACTGTAGCCAGTCTTTATCTGCAAGTACCTCTGCCTCTCCTCCCTCTGACCAGCCCTTCCTTATCAACGACGTAATCTTCCTTCACTCTACGTGTTTGTTGCTTTTATATGCTAGATGGTCTAAAAATAGTTCGCCTCTAGAACTCGCTTGACGGTATGTTTATGTATTGCAGAAACGGCTCAGTCTGCTATTGTGGGCGTGGGTGTGGTAGTAGGGAGAGGAAATAAAGGCTGGAGAATAGACACTGATAACGCTGATTGAACTTTCCCCTCAACATAGGAGAAATCGCATGTTGGAGAGGGGCGTTATATATGGTCTACCCAGTATAATCTCTTGCGATAGCTTTTTGAGCCTGTCGCACTGTCACCTGAATGAACTGCCTGATGTTAACTGCATGATAATTCTTGTGTTATGATTACTTAAATCGTAGGCTTCATGAATGACATGATAATTGAATTACAGAGTTCGTGAGTTCTTCACTGACGAGCAGATGGCCACAATATACAAAAGTCATGTTCGTTCTCAGATCGAATACTGTTCACCACTGTGGAGTGGATGTGGAGCGGTTGCACTGAGGCAGTTGGACAAAATTCAAAATAAAGCCATTAGATTAATCAATAATTCTGCCATCACGCAAGACCTTCCTCCATTATCAGTACGTAGAGATGTTGCTTCTTTAGCATTATTTTATAGATATTTGTACCGTAAGTGTTCAGACGAACTGGCTTCAATTGTTCCTTCCCTTCACATTTTCTCCCGAAATACTCGGGCAGCTGGGAGCGCCCATGAATTCACACTCTCTTCCCCGCAATGCAGAACCTCTGCTTATAAAAATTCATTTATCCCCAAAACTACTACTCTCTGGAATTCGCTTCCTGGGAGTTGTTTCTCACAATCATTTGATCCACTTCAGTTCAAGTCCAGTTGTTATGGGTACCGGTATTTTATGAATGGAGGATGCTTTTAGGCACATGGACTTATTTTTTTTTCCCCTTTGTTTTTCCTTCCTCCATTCATTATCTATTAAAAAAAAAATTACTGTGTATGTGATGAGTGGATTTGGCTCTTATTTCTAACACAGAGTAATTCTGAATAAGTATTTTAGCAAATATTCATATACGTATAAATAACATAATATTTGAATGACCTTCCAGTATAAAGCAAAAGTTATTGTGCATGCATTAGTCAGTTTCTCTTGTTTTAAACCCTAAACTCAGTCGGACCGCAAGACTTCTTTCAGCCTTCATACCATCCAGCAGATTCCCAGTTACCACCGGAAGAATGTTGCCTCAGATCCTCCCCATACAATATCCATTATTATTCCATCTCATCATTTCAACCCTTCCACAATTAGTCTGCTCCCGATAAGTGCTCAAAAAAATAATGAGGCCTCTAAACACTATAGTTAGACTCTAGATAACTATAACCCTTTAAAATATATAGTTAGACACTGAATAAGTGATATCTCTAAGTCGTATACCTTATCAATTGCCGTTTCTGAATTTTCTTATTCCTTCTTATACATGCCAGTTTTTTTCCTTCTGTTTTCGGCCTATATTTCCCACAGTTCCCCGAAATTAGAATAACTAGAGCTACCCCGAGCATCAAGGGATTAATGGTGACAGTTTGGAGCTCCAGTGTTCCTTGTGTGCTGAATAAAATCATCTGACTTAACTACAGATTACTAGAGCTGTCACAGTCTTCGGAGAGTTCTATCTATCTTTCTATCTATAGCCCGACGCCCTAATCCCGCAAAGGGTGGTCGCAGACAAAACGCCTCCAAGTCGCTCTGTCACCCACCATTTGACTACCCTCCCCCCAACTCACTCCCTCCTCCCTCATGTACCTCTCAACTCCATCCCTCCACCTCATCCTCGGTCTAGCCCTCCCTCTCCCTCCCTCCACCTCACCTACATACACCCTCTTGGTCTTGGGAGAGTTAATGGTGATAATACTAACAGTCTAAGGCTCCTGTACGCATTTCGGCTGAATAAAATCGACTGGCGTGAAATGGAATAAAGTAGTAGAGTCCTCCCTTCCTTGAGACAGTAATGGTGTCAGTATGAACAATCTCTGGCACTTGGTTAATTAAAATCGTCAAACGTTAGAAGAATTCACAGCCGAGTAAAACAGGTCAACTGATGCGAAGGTTCCTATGGAGGTGGAGCAGGTCATGGCGTCACGGTCGACACTGGCTTGGCTGAGTGTATCCCGCTCTTAGTTCTATTCACTTCAAGGAAAAGAAGTGTATCGATGACGTGAAATATCGATTATTTGGTATAGAACGACCAAGAAACCAGCGAGTACTGAAGAAGGACTCTCTCTCTCTCTCTCTCTCTTAGATAGTGAGATTAACATACGGCCAGTGTGCACTGTATAATGATACCACCTGTGTGTGATGGTACAGAGGTGTGTGTATGTAAGAGCAGAGCAGTACGAGTATGCAGGGGGTAGAGCTGTGTATGAGGGTGCAACATTATTTGTGAAGGTACAGAATTATGTATGTGGGATTGGCATTATTTGTGCGTCCATAGAATAATTTGTTTGGGTACGGCATTATGGGTGCGGGTATAACATTATTTGTGCGGGTATAGCGTTATTTGTGAAGGCATAGCAATGTGTGTGTGAGTTATTATTTTTGCGGGCATGAAATTATTTGTGAAAGTACAGCACTGTGTTGGCGGGTATAGTATTATTTGTGTGGGTACAGCATTATTTGTTCTGGCACGGCATTATCAGTGTAGGTATAGTATATTATTTTTGAGGATATTGCATGATTTATGCGAATATAATACTATTTGTGAGAGTACAGCATTGTTTTGCATGCATAGCATTATTTATTAGGGTACGACATTATCTGGCTGATAGAAGTCACGTTTCTTTAAGAGGTCTATTTGAATTTTATTAAACGGCCTATCTAGTGGTGTAATGTTACATCTGTCATTGTTTAAGCTGCGAGGTTATCAGTGTAGTTGAATGGGTGACCTGAAAGAGCTCAAAATCGAGCACTGACGAAAACATAAAAGATGTTAAACAGTTTTGGTACCGAAGCAGATAATAGCGTGTGTAAAAGAAAGAGAAATGAGCAGGACCATAAATCAGAGGTTGGTGGAGGATGCATTTATAGAGGAGCCAGGAGCAGCCTATCACAACATACAGGAAGAACTAAAACAGTTAGTGCAGAGACTAGAAGAGGAAAATCAACTTAAGGAAGAAAAGCTTCACTGCGTGCTGGAATCATATCCGTCGCAGGATATTATGTTGGGAGCAAAACAGGACACAAATAAGCTAAGAAAAATAAATAAACAGTAAACCAGTGTTATGGAAATGTAGCGTGAGTATAGGACCCCCGAGTCAGCGGCTAGCGTGACATCATGCGCGGGTCAGGCTTATTTTAGGCATCCGTCTGGTTGATCTGTTTTACTGGGTCATGGTTGAAATAGAGTGCCAGAGATGATCTGACTACGAGACGTATAACAGTAAAAATTCTTTATTTTCACCTTCCTTTGAGTCTTCTCTCAATCACTGACTTTTATAAAAAAAAATCATATTCCTTCACTAAACTTTTTAAAATAAATGTACGATACTGTTATTGTTTCCATCTGGATGTGAACTTGTTCGATTGCAGACTGAAGTTGCCGTTGTCCCGCAATCCACTATAGTCTTTTTGAAGGACACGAGGGGAGCTGAGGAACGTTTCTATAAAGGGACAGCAGAGCTATCTATCTATCTGTCTATCTATCTATCTATCTGTGTCTATCGCCAGACACTTTAGTCCCATAAGGGATGGCCACAGATGAATAGCCTCCATGTCACTGTATCCTCTGCCATCACACTGCCCATTCTCGACCTCGCTCATCCTCTCTCATATACCTCTCAACCCGATCCCTCTGTCTCATCCTCGGTTTTTCCCTCCCCATCCCCCCTCCACCTCACTCACAACACTCTCCTTGTCAGTCTCTTGTTCTCCATTCTCTCCACATGGCCAAACTATCTCAGAGTATTGCTGATAGTTTTCTAGGACATCCACATCATCGACATAGCGCCCCCTCACTTGATCACCTGCACTGTACTGTAAATTGGCGAAAATGGCAAACTCATCTGTGTAGGTGTCAATGCAGCTTTCACTTCCCGTGAGGTAGTTTTCATTTTCATCAAGCCACCATTGCACAGGTTTATTCATCCTGTTGTGATACCATGTGGTGAAAGGCCTACGAAGACTATCACCTTCTATAATTCGATCTCTCCTAAGAGAAAGCAGATATATAAAATGAAAAAGACTTCATAGTAATGAATGAGTCTATCTATCAGCTACGTTTTCCTCTCATTCCCTCTATTTCCAACTGCCTCTGACTCCTAATTTCTCGTAACTTAATCTTGCCTAACCTCACCTCGCTTAACCTAACCTAACTTTATCTAATATAACCCAACCACAGCTACTGTCATAATACCTCGAGCCAGCCAGCTTGTCTCTAGATTCACACTTTCTCCTAACAGTCGCCGCAGATAGGCTTAGCTAATTTTCTTGATATGTGATCGCAAATATCTCAGTGACCTTTTATGAATCTTGGATGGTGGCTGAGAGGATGTGACTATACTTAAAAGTTGGCTGGCATTGTGTAAACCATCACCACAACCACCACGGCATATGTACTACAAGTAAACATACCCTCCTACTTTACTGTCCATTCCCGTAATTAACTGCAGCCATTCCTTATTTCAAATAGCCTCTAACTCTCCTCTCACTCACTAACTCACTCTTATCAACAAATTGATCTTCCATTGCCCCAGGGTTCGTATTTATGAAAAAAATCCTTACAAAGTCTCAGGGCAAACGAATCTCCGCAACTATTCATAAAAAAAAAAAAAAAAAAAAAAAAACTCTCCCATCTCAATCTTCGCTCAAATCCTAACGGGTACACAAGCAGTAGCAGTGAAGACATTTGTATGCAAACAACCTTCAACAGATTGTAAGTTTATCAGTTTATATGACGACGCCAGATGTTTTATCACCTGATAGAAAGATTGATAGATAACTTGATGGAGGGATGGATAGATGGATGAATGGATGGATGGATAGATTAATAGACAGGTAGATAAATTCTCCTGAGTTGTAGTTTGATGGTGCCTTGGCCTTATAAAGTACACGCCACATTGACAATCATCAGACGCTACAGTGCAGGTAGCGGCACCTGCGTCTGCTTCACTCTTACGGCTTGTTTGTTGCTTTTCTCGCCGACAGTCATATCAGATTCATCTATGGGCCTGTCTTAGCATAGACGTGTTAGTCAGCAGAGGAAAGCGAGCAGCACAAGGAGTGAAGCAGAAGGAACGTACCAAACCTCTCCCAGCCTAGGAAAATTATCCACGAGAGGAACGTGAGAGGAAAAGAACTATATAATTAGGGGCATGCTCTCCCACATAGGAACATTAGCCAACTGAAGACAGTAAGAAGCTGAAGAGGTGAAATAATAGACGAGCTTTCGTCCCCAACTACACGTGCCTCATTCCCACCTAACACTGTCTTAGCGATTGCGCGCGCTCACACACACACACACACACACACATACAAACATTCACACTATCTTTAAAAACAATCATGTGTATATTTGTGTCAGTGTGGGTAAGAACTGTCCCCATCAGTTTGTGGACGACGAATCTTAGGCCATGTGACTGCACACACAGCCATTTCGTGTGTGTGTGTGTGTGTGTGTGTGTGTGTGTGTGTGTGTGTGTGTGTGTCAGAGGTGGGTATTGGACTAGAGGTGGGTATTGGACTCTCGCATTCTCACACACTCACGTGAACTTTTATGAGCACCAACCCACCCCGTTGACAGTCCCAGTCTTACCTACTGCACTTGCGGGCTTTCGTAATGATGTCAGTCAGAGAATTAGAATCGATTCAAATGCAAAAGCTGGCTGGAGGTTTTTCTGTATTGTAAAACGCTATCAGGGACGTAGAGTGGTACCAATTGGCTTAAATGATCTGGACTACAGTAGCCTAACCTGGGACCCTCCTATGCTCCCAGTCCTTAGTAAACGCTAAAGGAATATTAAGGGCTTGGTTATCACCGTTACTCAACCCCTTGAATCCAATGGCGTGCTTTTTACATTTTACTCTTATCTGACAATTATATTGAGATATGGAAATGCCTTTTTGTATTGAAAACATCATTGAAGACTATATCTAACCCCTACAGTTAGAAGATTCTATCTTGGGGTGAATATAATTTGTCAAGAGATGCCATGACGATAATGGAATAGGACATCTCTAGGCTCAGGGGGTTCTTCCCTTAGAATATGACATTGTATTTAATTTTCATCCACAATATTCAGGTTCCAAGTTGTGCGAGGAGCCTAGTTCCGCATGGTGAAAATAGACCAGTTATATTACCCAAGGGATTTAGTTCTACTCCCTAGCTAAGGCTCATCGAATTTCATGCCTTCACGACTAAGTATGCAAGTTGAGGGAGTGGTCCAGTACCGTGGGGCGATGCCAAACCCATTACAGTAGCCAAGGAGACTCACTCCTACCTTGTAACAAAGGTTCGTCAATTTCATCCATCGACGACTTGGTATAATGTTGCCCAGGACCCAGTTCCGTTAGGTGAAAACAAGTTTGGAGACTGACCCAGCCCAGGTCAGGCGAATGCAAACGAACTATAATAATCTCGAACACACATACCTACCTCACAACTAAGGCTAATGGAAATTCATACAACCACGATTTAGTACTCAAGCTGTGGGAGTGACCTAGTTCCTGCAAGTGAACACAAACGGATTATTTTAACCATGGAAACGCGTTCCTACCCTTTAAGGAAAACTCAACGAATTTCATGCAACTCTGGCTTAGCATTAATGTTGGGGGATTGGCCCAGTTCTGCCATAAAAACAAGCCGACTATTGCGCTTTTGGATTCAGCTCTTGTAACACTGTTTCATCATTTTCAAAAGATGCACACTGCGGGTCGTATTCTCGTTGGCAAAGGAGGCGCCCCATTTCCTTACTACTTTAATTTTACATATAGCGCCTTAGTAAGTCTGTTTATATCATGTAGTCTATATCGATATTAAGGCGATGTAAATAACATACAAGAGAACGTGGCGGTGTGTTATGTAAAAAATTTCGCGAAGGAAGAATTGCTACGAAAGCTTCTCTGCGACCTGAAGAAAGGCTCACTGTGATGATGATAGAGCTGGCTTGTTCCTTTTTCATCGTCAATGACTATTCTCTGTAATCCGGGACATACACTGAGCACATCTTGCAGTTATACAGTATGTGTTACATAAATCACCAGAAACTAGGAGCGTGCTTATAACCTCGCGCACTTAGTTTTAATAATGTACTAAGAGCATTTCTGAATCAAGGGTAACTACCACCACCACCACAACAACAACAAGGCCTACGTGCTTATTCCAGGTCCCATAGGAGGCTTCGCGGCACCTCTTCCTCGGCTATTTGTTTCCCATCCTACACCATAGTTTTTTCATATACGTTATTTTCATCGTTTTCATATCGACATAGTTTTCATCAACAAAATACAACAGCATACTGAGGTATAACGTGCAGGATAAATCGCAAAGGAAGAGGTGTTACGAAATCTCCAAAGCCATTTACGAGTAGAATGTGAGCGCTGTCCAGAGTACTAGATATGAAGGCCGTGAAGTGCCCGAACCTAATTCATTATTCATTTCTTATCATTCGAACGTAAATTATTCCAAGACTGGTATACAGGTACTAGTTGGAAATCATTTACTGTATATGAAGATTATCGGGGAAGTCTGTTATGCTCTTTTTACATCGAACTTGGCCTTAAATCATCTCTCTCATCTTGAATGCTGAGTTGTGACAATAAATTAACACTAGAAAATGATGCTTTTCATAGAGAAGTGCCATGGAAAGGACGGAGTGTTGTAATATTGTCTTTTTCTAACTCTGAGCTGCGTGACATAGCCTGCAAGAGAAGAAAATCCGGGTCAAGTTAAGGTGAAAAGAGTAAGGTTGCCTGTTATAACCTGTCCTTTTTTCACTCCTATTCTCATTGAGCTTTTTAACTAACGTCTGCAGCATCGATTATCTGAAAAAAGGTTGATCCAAAATATAAACATTATTTCTTCAATTCAGTGTGGTGTTTTTATTATAAACCTTATTCTTGTATTTGCAAACCATTTTATTCAGTCCAGGAGAGACTTTTTGAACTGAAGGAGTTACATGCAATATTTATCAACATTTCACTGCCAGAAATATCCCCCGGAAAGAGAATAAAATTGACTGTACGTAGCGAAAATAATGTAAGAAATGAGTCACTGGATTGAAGTGATTAAGTGTGATGGGGGCCCCCACAGCTGAGGACAGCCGTATGTTTAAAAATTTAATCACTTGTGTAGAAGTTAGCCAGAGACTTTCGGCGACTAGTTGTGAACCACATGGCATACAACAAATTTATGCTGAATCCCAGTATTTCCCTAGAACGCGAATAGCAACAGTCGGAGTAGTAAGTCCCCAGTTGCACTGCTGGGTAAAGAGAAAGAAAACAAACTTAGTCCGTCAGCCTTATCAGTCCATATTTCTAACTCTGGTTCGTCCAGAGTTGGACGTGCTGCCAACAACTACCCCCAAAGATCGAACATGTCTGGCTTCTCTGTTTCATTGCTGACTGTTTTCTTTATTGCGGGATGGAGGCTCAGGAGACCTAACAACCATTGACTTTACTAAATAAGACCTTCCCATATCACCTGTTCCTGCAAGACAAACTTCAGCCGCTATTGGAGCATTATCATAAACTTTTCACTTGCAGAAAGGAGAAGGAAAGAGGAAAACAGAAACTTCCCATGTCTCCTCTTCCTTAAGAAAAACAAATGTTAGTTATGAGGGGTAGGTTATTATGGCCCTCATATTTTCGAGAAGGACAAGGAAACGAATGGCAAATTTTTTCATGTCTTTTGATTTTCCTTCAGAGACCAGCAAACCATCGTCATATATATATATTTTTTTTTTCTGCTACTGCCGGATAACATATATTCAGCCTAGGGGAAGGCAGTTCGTAATGAAAGGCTATATGAAGGCTGTGTCAAACCTCTCCAGACGGAAAATTGCCAAATTTCACTTGCGACAGGAAGAATACAGTTAAAAAGACATTACCTCAGTGATGGGATCAGTTTTACCAAGCAGACTAGACACCACAAACTTGGGAGAGAGAGAGAGAGAGAGAGAGAGAGAGAGAGAGAGAGAGAGCGTGTGTGTGTGTGTGTGTGTGTGTGTGTGTGTGTGTGTGTGTGTGTGTGTGTGAGAGAGAGAGAGAGAGAGAGAGAGAGAGAGAGAGAGAGAGCGTTTGTGTGCATGTGTGTGTATTTGTGTGTGTGTGTGTGTGTGTGTGTGTGTGTGTGTGTGTGTGTGTGTGTGTGTGTGTGTGTGTGTGTGTGTGTGTGTGAGAGAGAGAGAGAGAGAGAGAGAGCGTTTGTGTGAATGTGTGTGTGTGAGAGAGAGAGAGAGAGAGAGAGAGAGAGCGTTTGTGTGAATGTGTGTGTGTGTGTGTGTGTGATTAGCATAACACCTGTCAGTTCCTGACGCCTCGCAGGTGTTGCCAGCTCATGTAATTTAAATCCTCCAATATCTTTCGGGACGATGAGGTAATTTTCACGTTTATATTTGCTGACTCAAGGCGATTTTTATTCAGCTGATGGGTGACTTATGCTTTCATCCATGTACACAGAATTAACAGCTCGGTTCCCTGAGGCCCAGCGGTCCTCCCACACATGGTAGATAGCGCACGTACGTTCACAGGTAGTCACTTGGAGTTTTGTAGCCACGGGTGTCTAATTCAGAACTGACAGTATTAGTGGGGGTGGTTTTATGACACGTCGGTGTGTCAGACATCATTCCAGCCCGTTTTGGTGAAAAGTAAAAACCACGAAATGTTCATTGCCCAGCCGGCATCCTTTCAAACAGCAAATCATTTCTCTAACAGTTCAGTTCTTGAAATCAAACCCTGGTGCGTTACTGCAACACCATCACCGCCCCCCGCTCTCCATTAATCAGAGTGTATCAGAAAATTTATGTGTTCTGTTGGGGAGGTGGTGGCCATGGGGTTAGATAAGCGATCTGATGTTCGAAAGGACGCGAGTTTGATTCCAGGCTGTGGCAGGAAACAGTCTGATTACGTGAATGTCCTTAAAAGTCTTCACCGAACTTCCACAAGACCCATTGACGTGTCATAAAAATGCATCCCCGCTAATACTGTCACTCCAGTCTTAAATGAGTCAGCCCTAGCATGAATTCGGTAAGGACTGTCGGTGTTAGTGCCAAAGTGATGATATGTGAAGAAGTGTGGCAGGTACGGAGACACTTGGGCCACAGAGAGAGGGCTGTAACGTCCATACCCAGAGTCGGACACTTGACAATCACATGTTTCGCTGACCCAACCACAGCTGAACAATATCATCATACGTTATCTAGAATAGAACAAGTGCTCGTGGGCCCTTCGGGCCCTTCGCACTTGCTCCTGCGTAGGGCTCTCGCACTGTTGTAATATATTTTAGTTATAGCTGTGGGCAAAAAATTCTACGGAAATCCTATGCCCGGCGCCTGGAGCAGTGTTTTTGGGTCAAAATGTGATCGCTCATTAAATATAGTAAAAGTTTTTCAATCGTGATGGGACCAAGTTTTTTCACATCAGCGAATTTTTTGCGATTTTTATGCCATTTTTTGTGCGATTTGAATGTGTAGTTTCTGCTGCCCAAAACACACACACACACACATACACACACACACACACACACACACACACACACACACACACACACACACACACACACACACACACACACACACACACACACACACACACACGCCTACTGCTATAGTATATTAGATAGAATAATAGGATTGTTTCGACTGTGAGAGGGTCGGTGGTACCTATTAAAATTCTCATGCTTTGTTATTCACCGTCAGAGAATAAAATTGTCCGTCTTAATCTGGAAGCTACACTTGTTCCGACACATAGAGGGTTAAATTACAGCTCTGGTTCCGATGACTCACTTTCAGCTGAATAAAATAATACGGCATTGTCCGGAATAGAACATTAGAGTTGTCTAGTCTAGAATCAAGAACTTAAATCTTGATTCAGTAAGATAATTGTTGTACAGTAAACATTTTCAGTACTCCTCTAATGATAGAAAAAACTGTAGTATTCTTTTACAGCTAAAGCCTGATGATTATATTCACTGGGAGTAACACGAGCCTAAGAGAGCTAAAAATGCCATTACTACTATCCCATAGGTGCTATACGCACTATATCCAATCATTTATCTTATAAAATCAGCTGTTATGTAGAAACACTTATTATATACCTAAACAAATTGTGTTAAGTCTGTTCTTCGCTCTGCTAAAAATAATTTCATCCGTAATAAATGATCTCAACTCTCCAACTCGAATTCCTCCCGCTCCTTCTGGCACCTTGCCAAAAACCTTTCTAACAACTTTACCTCATCATCCTTCCCTCCTCTTTTCTACTCTGATGGTTCTGTAGCTATTTCTTCTACTGATAAAGCAGATCTCTTCGCTCAGACTTTCTCCTCCAACTCCACCTTAGACGATTCCGGTGCTGTTCCTCCATCACTTCCCCCCTCTGACTTCCTCATGGCTGATATTAAAATTTCTTCTGCTGATGTATTCTCTGCCATCACAGGCCTCAATACTAAGAAGGCATAAGGTCCTGATGGGGTCCGTCCTGTTCTCCTCAAGAACTGTGCTTCTGTGCTTACACCCTGCGTAGGTAAACTCTTTCGCCTTGTCTATCAATTTGTATCTTTCCTTCTTGCTGGAAGTTTGCTCTCATTCAGTCAGTCCTAAAGAAAGGTGACCATTCCCAACCCTCTAACTATCGTCCAATTGCTTTAACATCCTGCGTTTCAAAAGTTTTCAAGTCATTTCTTAAGAGAAAAATTTTAAAACATCTTTCCTATCACAACCTTCTTTCTGATCGTCAGTATGAGTTCCATCAGGATCGCTCCACTGGCGATCTTCTGACCTACCTGTCAGACTCCTGGTCATTCTCCTTTCGCGACTTTGCCGAAAGCTTTGGCATTGCACTTGACATCTGAAAGGCTTTCGATCGAGTCTGGCATAAATCTTTAATTTACAAACTGCCTTCTTACGGTTTCTATCATTCTATCTCTCCCTTCATCTATAGCTTCCTTTCTGGTCGTTCTTTAGCCTCTGTTGTAGACGGTCATCGTTCTCCTCCTAGATCTATCAACAGTGGTGTTCCTCAGGGCTCTGTCCTATCACCATCAATGACCTTCTAAGCTGTACTTCTAACCCTATCCACTCGTACACTGATGATTTCACCCTTCACCTTTCTGTTCGGTTCCCGCAACGTCCATCTAAGCAGTTACTTCAACAGACAGGGGATGAGGCTATGACGCCTAATGTCTGACTTGGCTCGTATCTCTGACTAGGGTAAAAATAATCTGGTTGTTCTTAAGGCTTCAAAAACTCAGTTTTTACACCTATCAACCAGGGAAAATCTTCCACAGGTGTACCCACTAATGTTGAATAATATTCAACTTAATCCTGCATCGTCTTCAAACATGCTTGGAGTTTCATTCACTCGGGACTTATCTTGGAAAGATCATATTACATCTCTTGTAAAATCTGATTCCAAGAGATTAGGTGTGCTAAGCCGACTCTGTTCTTTCTTTTCCCCTACACCGTTATTGACTTTATACACAGGTTTTATCTGCCCCTGTAAGGATTACAACTCTCATGTGTGGGGAGGCTCCCCACATACAGCTCTTCTCAACAGGGTGGAGTCAAAGGCTTTTCGTCTCATCAACTCTCCTCCTCTTACTGGCTCCCTTCAACCTCTGTCTCTTCGCCGCACTATTGCCTCTTTATCTCTTTTCTATCGCTACTTCAATGGTCACTGCTCCTCTGAACTTTCTGCATGCATTCCTCCACCTCTACGACAGGCGCGTAGCACCCGTCTATACCTCATACCAATTAATCTGGCCAGGCATGTATGGCAACACTGTTCCTGCCGAGATTCTGATTGGCTGGAGGTGTTTGTTCGATTTCGTTGTTGCTTAAATCGATACTTTCTTTATTATCAGATATGGTGCTGAGTTTGTCAGCAGTACAATCGTCAAAAGCAATACGAAATCCGTTATATACTTAACAACAGTGAAGTTTGCGTAGGAAGATAGAAATATGAGTCAACAAAGTATTTTAGCAATCAAAGTCAAGGTCAGCATTCGAACAATTCCTTTAAATCTCCGACACTCGATAATATAACAGAAAATTAAGGAAACCTGCTGAATCTAAGCGTTGGTGTAACACACAGTTAAATTTTAAGATCAGTCCGTACTGTGATAACAGAGGAGATAAAATGAAATAGTTTTCCTTTAGCCTACTTTGATTTTCGAAATTTTTTCAAACCTCCCTCCCCGCACAACTCGTCTTTTCATTAGAACTTTTAATTATTCAGAGTCGTGGCACCGTTAAAGGGTGCGGACTGATCTTAAAATTTAAATGTGTGTTACACCAACGCTTAGATTCAGCAGGTTTCCTTAATTTTCTGTTATATTATCGAGTGTCGGAGATTTAAAGGAATTGTTCGAATGCTGACCTTGCCTTTGTTAAAATACTTTGTTGACTCATATTTCTATCTTCCTACGCAAATTTCATTGTTGTTAAGTATATAACGGATTTCTTATTGCTTTTGACGATTGTATCGTCGACAAACTCAACTTCATATCTGATAATAAAGAAAGTATCGGTTTAAGCAACAACGAAATTGAACAAACACCTCCAGCCAATCAGAATCTCCTAGTCTTTCAAACGCAGTGTGTCCAGGCATCTCAAAATGATCGGATCTTGAATTTGGCTCTATATTGTATTTTGTTTTTGTCATGGAGGGAACTGTTACTGCGGGCTCATGGCCTTTGGTTCCTTCTTCCTCGCATAAAAAAAAAAAAAAAAAATTCCTCCACCTCTACGACGGGCGCGTAGCACCCGTCTAGCAACAAACTCTCATCCCTTTTCTGTCCAGCTCTCTAATGCAAGAGTTAATCGTTACTCCCAGTCCTTCATTTATGCAACAGGTCAGCTCTGGAACTGTCTCCCTCTGTCTGTATTTCCTGCTTCCTATGATCTCCGGTCTTTCAAACGCAGTGTGTCCAGGCATCTCGAAATGATCGGATCATGAATTTGGCTCTCTCTTGTATCTTATTTTTTTCTTGGAAGGAACAGTTTGCGGGCTCGCGGCCTTCGATTCCTTCTTCGTAGTTAAAAAAAAATAAAAACATACATTTATGCAAAAGCTTATTAAAGATATCTGTTACATGCCAACGTCTTTTATATTCAAACATCCATTTCATGCAGACACCTATTGTTGCAGGCAATTGCTATACACAAACTTTAAGGTTATATATATATATATATATATATATATATATATATATATATATATATATATATATATATATATATATATATATATATATATATATATATATAGTAGTCCATTACCACAGGCTTTAAATCAAGACATGTTCTAATAATGACTCCAAATCAAGACAGGCTCTAAATCGAGACAGGCTTTTAAGAAGAATAAGACAGGGTTAAAGTCGACATGGTTTTCAAATCGAGACAGCCTAATCGGCCAGGCCTAGAATCGAGAAAGACCGTAAACCGAGATAAACTCAAAATCGAGATGCACTCTAAATTGTGGTAGGCTCTAAATCAAGACGCTTTGTTCATCAACTTGCTTTTTAATCCATCTACAACAATCACCACCATATCCACTACATTTGTACAAATATTAGTGCTTTAGATACTACTATTTGTTTGTTAATCTTCTATAACTGATATAACTGTTATATTTTCATTAGAGCCAAAGATTAACATTAGTGCTATAGCCACCTTATCTGTATAGTACAATGATCAAAGCGACAGTCATCATCACAATTGTCTCTTCGCTTATTCATACGTTGCCATCGCCCCAGCTTCCACAAATAGCCAACCACCATCCCGTCATACCTTCACCGAACGAATTAAGATATACAACGATATGGACCACAAGTGATGGTGATATCATGCTGGGGATGTGCTTGATTTACCACTTCATACAAACACCAACATAAACCGAAACAAATGTGTGTGTGTGTGTGTGTGTGTGTGTGTGTGTGTGTGTGTGTGTGTGTGTGTGTGTGTGATAATAATCTATATCATTCTGTCGCCGTCTTTTTTTTTTTTTTTTTCCAAATCGAGAACGTAGTCGTCCGGAGTTAGACTCTTCAGTCCCGACATTTAAGGTGAGGGTTACTGGCTTCGCTATTCCCTGAGTGGCATTATATGAGAAATCAAACCTAGTTGCTTATCGAATGTAAACCCTTTTGTGCCGCATCCACTTGGAGAACCTTAAGCCATAAGACCGTCAGGCATCATTTGGTTAATTGGTTACCATCCACTGCAGTTAATGGTTTTCTGAAATATAGGAAATCATTTGGTCTGTCGTTCACTGTAGAGTCACCGTGAAGGCAACACTATATCAGATGAGTGGACGCCGGTGGCCCAGACCTACCACAATTAGTGTATAATAATAAATAATAATTTTCATTTCACATATTTCTGTCATCCAATGGTTTGAAATACACAGAGCCTTAACCTAGTGTCTTAACCGGCCTAACAGGATAAGCATGGATGCTGCTGAGGATCGGGTACGTGCATTCGAGCCTTACTGGGGTAGTAGTAACGTGTAGGCACAAGGATAAAGATCATTTAATCATTATCCCACAGTGCCTCAATACCTTACGGGTCATCCATCACTGCGTGGCTTGAGCTACACTCGATGGAGGAGCTCACCTTCCCGAAACCATCAACATAGCACAGAGGGGGCTTGAACTCAGGTCAGTAAGACCTGGAGTCTAATCCTCTATCAGCCTTGCAACCAATATGCAAACAAGCTTATCAGCTTTGTCGATTTACTTACTCCTTTCCATTTTTTTTTCTTTTTCTGTGGCGTTCATTTGCCAATTAGGCTTATTGCGATTAGGCTTGGGCACAGTTGTCAATGTCCTCGTGTTGGTACGCAATGCTTGGTTGGAAAATGAAAACAATACACACACACACACACACACACACACACACACACACACACACACACACACACACACACACACACACACACACACACACATTTGTTATTTATATCGTTTTAATATTAACATAATTTGCTTAAGCCTCATAAAATAGGATATTTATATATTATGGGCAAAATAAAGCACTAAAGAAGAACCATTTTCATAACTTATCATTGACATTGTATTTCTTTGGTCTTGGCTTGGTTTTGTAGTAATCATTGCAATAGATGTGAAAGCTGAATGCAGCGAAACATTATTTGGACAGTGAGTTGTCTGGCAGTGTGCAGTGTGTGATGTGGCCCAGTGTAGTGTGGCAGTGTGCGCCGTGGCTGCGTAATCAATCAAGTGGCTTCCCCCCCCCCACACACACACATGGCGCAGATCACGTGTTTGACAGTGACACATTCCTTGTCCTTAGTCAGGCAGTCATTCATCTAGGCTCCTGCCTGCGTAGGCTATCTATCTATTATTTGTTTATTTTTTTATTGTGTGTGTGTGTGTGTGTGTGTGTGTGTGTGAGAGAGAGAGAGAGAGAGAGAGAGAGAGAGAGAGAGAGAGAGAGAGAGAGAGAGAGAGAGAGAGAGAGAGAGAGAGATTTTATTCACGTTTTTAGTTGTGTTCATTTTTTACATTGAGATAAGAGCTTTGATTTAGTTGTTTCTTTTCCATAGTTCTGATGATGATGTGTACAGGGATCATAACTTCACATAAATAAACAAGATTTTGTTCGTGTTAGCCTTAGCGTATAATTCTACAGTATGTGGACTACTGCAACGCGGCACACTACATGATTTTAACCGCACGTGGCAGCTTATGGGACCTGTGTGTGTGTGTGTGTGTGTGTGTGTGAATAGTGCAACATAAACAGTTTTAATTCGATTTGGATTAAACTTGGAGGAAGGATGATGACCATGCAAGGATGAAGTGATACAGTCTTGAGTACAGCTAATCTAGCCTGGTTGTTACATCGTTTTGTCATCAAACGTACAAGGCGTAGGTGTTGTATTATTTAAGATCTTGTTTTATATTTTGTTCCTGACAAATGTAATTAATGGGGGAAGGAAGGTAGGGACCGTAGAGACCATCCTCAGATCTAAAAGTCACAGTGTTTATCATCCATAACAGACACTTGTGCAGTCAGTCTACACAACTGTATCTTAATAGACTAACGAGCTGAATCTTTACTTTTGGACCAATGAGGTTTCACTTATAAAGAAGAAATTTCTTCATTGCTTATTTATTGTTACCAAACTACAGTAGTGGATTATTCTTCCAAAGACGTCTAATGATCATTGAAGGTTGGAGAATGTTGTAGCTAGCTCGCATGTGAGTAAAGAGTTGACTCGTTTCACTTATGAAACTTGCACTGTATAAAGCAGGGAACCTACTTATGTGATATCATATCCATTTTTTTTTCTTTCTCCCCCACTGCAGTGACCATTTCAGACATTTCTAGATTAGGTATGAAACTTTGGAATCTTTGTGAGCTGGAGTGGTTAGATACCGCATGTCTTTCTTTAAGTCTTTCACTTGCAGATGTTTCTTCTCAACTCCGTAATATCGTTTAATAACCGATAAAACAGAATTTAACAAGTACAGCAAAGCTGCTAAGCCCAATTCTGTATCAGTACAAATTTCGTGGCCATCCCCCTCCCCTTCCAGTGGGGTGCGGCTGTCATGGGTCCCACCTGGCCTAAAATTTGGACTGTATGGTGTACCACTGTGCAAAATTTCGTGTTCATATGTGTATGTGTGTGTGTGTGTGTGTGTGTGTGTGTGTGTGTGTGTACATAATATTATATATATATATATATATATATATATATATATATAAATATATATATATATATATATATATATTGGGAGTGTTCACCCGGCCATGTACTGCATTTCCGGACACAAGGGGTGCTGTGGCTGAACCAGTGTCGCTTACTATAAAGTATGCTTGCACCCAGTCGGCTTGCGAGGGCCGATTACACTTGGTTCACAGACTACACACACATCCAAAGCCACTCCAACACTACAGTTACATTTACAAGCACTTCTCACCCTACATACAACCTCTACCAGACAGCCTAAACCACTTGGTAGGGATACATTGGCTGTATCGTCCCGACTTCGGTCGGGATAGGCCGGTCCTGCAGTGGATACTCAAATGGGTGATGATGATGATGATGATGATGATATATATATATATATATATATATATATATCTATATATATATATATATATATATATATATATATATATATATATATATATATATATATATCCTGGGGCAGGATCCCACTGCTACGTGCGTCCCCGGGTGGCGGATTGGGGAAGGCCTTGTAGATATACAAGGTACCGTCTTGGATGGTGCGGACCATGGGACCCCCTATAGATATATTGGGCTCCACCGAATATAATGAATAAGGTGGCAGAACAATTACATCTTACCAGAAACCACGTGGCAGGGAGGTGAGATTATTTGCCACAATCCTCCCAACCAAACATGAGTTCTATTACAAAGTATTTGACAGGCGTTCCTGTTGGATCATCGTCTACTAAAGGTCCAACCGCACTGCCTCCTGTGCTTACAGGCAGTGTGCCACCGAAAGTGAGTTGGCATTGTGTTGACAAATTAGAGACTGGGATATTAAACACTCTTAAATCCATGAAGATCTATACATACAATATAAGAAGCCTCGCTGAAGAATACAAACTTGATAACATAATGTCTGAACTGGAAAACATTAGTTGGGATATTGTACGTTTGAGTGAGACTCATAGAAAAGAAGAAAAAGTAATTCAGCTCGATGACGCGGCCACCTATTTTACTAGAGGAAGGGAAAATGAAAGAGTTAGTGGTGTAGGATTTCTAATTAACAAAAATCTTGCAGACAACATTGTTAAATTCAGCATAGTATCTGACAGAGCAGCAGTGGATGTAATCAGACTGTCCAAAAAATATACCCTGAAAGTAATACAAATATATACACCAACTTCTCAGAGCTCAGATGAAGAAATTGAAATATTCTATGATGACATCTCCCAGATTGTGGAAGACCTCCTGTACTATACTTATGGGGGACTTTAACGCAAAAGTTGGAAAATAAAAAAATGGAGAAGCATGTATGGGAAAATTTGGAGTGGGAGAAAGGAACGAAAGAGGAGAAATGCTGGTAAACTTTGCAGAAATATTTAACATGAGAATAATGAACACATTCTTTCACAAAAGAACAGGGAGAAAGTGGACCTGGAGAAGCCCAAATCGAGAAACAAAGAATTAAATCGACTTCATCATAGCAGATAAGAATAACACGATCACAAATGTCGCACTTACAACAAAGTGAATATCGGAAGTGACCATAGAATGGTGGGTTGCGCAGGAAGATTCACTTTCAAAAGTGAAAGGAGATGATTAAAGATAAAAAGCTATGCCTAATAAAAGTCAATGAAAACAAAGCAGCCTTTCAGCTGGAATTAAAGAACAGATTTCAGGCTCTCAGTAATGCTGAATGTGACATTGATGAGCTGAATGACAGACTAACAAAACTGCAGCGGAGGTAGCAGGAAAACCTAATACAACCAAAGCCAAGAAGTATTCAGAAAAGACACTTGAGCTTATGAAAAAAAGAAAGGAAATGAAAGTAAAAACAAAAAAAAAGATGAAACAGAACGAGCGGAATTAAATAAGCTTTATCAACGAAAGACAAAGAGAAGAAAAAAGAAAGAGAAACATGGATCAAATCAAAGAAACCATCAAAAAAGGAAAAAGTCTGAAAGATTTCCGAAGTAAAATGGCACTGGGAAAACAACAATTTACATCACTAAAAGACAAAAACGGTGAAGCCATTAAATGCAGAGATAAGATGCTGAAGAGAGTTGAAGAATTTTACAAAGAACTGTATGCATCAAAGGCAGTAGTACCAACAGCTAACTTTTCAGTTGACACTAGTGCAATACTTGAGGTAACACCAGACGAAATAAATAATTCTCTCAAAACTATGAAAAGAGGGAAAGCTCCGGGAGAAGATGGAATAGTAGCAGATTTTCTGTTTGATGCAGGAGCAGAAGTACAAAATAGGCTTGCTCACTTATTTTCTCAATGAATAAAAAGGAAGAAAATTCCCAAAACATGGTGTAATGCAATAGTTATTTTACTTTACAAAAAAGATGACTCAAAAGACCTTAGTAACTATCGACCCATTAGCTTGCTATCAGTCATTTACAAACTCTTCACTAAAGTCCTTACAAACAGAATAACTACAGATTTGGAGGAAAACCTACCTCGTGAACAGGCAGGATTCCGAAGCGAGTACTCGACTACTGATCATCTACACACAATGAATCAGCTAATTGAGAAAACTACAGAATATAATAAACCACTGTGCTTAGGTTTTGTTGATTACGAAAAGGCTTTCGACTCAGTGGAGCACATAGCAATTATAAATTCATTGCCAGAACAAGGACTGAATGAGAACATTGCAAAACTGCTCGAAAACATATATAAAGAGGGAACTGTTACAGTTAAATTACATAAGGACTAAGAGAAAATTAAGATTGAGAAGGGCGTGGGTCAGGGAGATACAGTTTCACCAAAGTTATTTACAGCATGCCTAGAAAGTATTATCAGAAAGCTAGACTGGGAAAACAAAGGAGTGAACATAGATGGAGAAAAGCTAAACCAGTTAAGATTTGCAGGTGACATTGTCCTAATCTCAGAAACAGCAGAGACATTGCAAGAAATGTTAAATGACCTGAACAGTGAAAGTCTGAAAGTAGGGCTAAAGATGAACCGGAGTAAAACTAATGTTTAATCCTCAAACACCAAAGAGCGTCGTCAGAATAAGTGGAGGAATTCTTGAAGAAGTCGAGGAGTACAATTACCTGAGACAAATAGTAAAATTAACGAAAGATAATGATAGCGAAATAAAAAGACGCATTACAATTGGATGGAAAGCTTCCGGTAAACATAGGGACATTATGAAAAGTAGCTTGCCAAATTGTATGAAACGAAAAGTATATAACGAATGTATAATTCCAGCTATGACGTATGGTTGTGAGACTTGGAAACTGACAAAATCGATGGAAAATACATTCACTCGTTCTCAGAGAGCAATGGAAAGGTCAGTGCTGGGAATATCTTTAAGAGACAGGAAAAGATCAACTTGGGTGAGAGAGCAGACTAAAGTCAATGATAATATAGAAGTTATAAAAGAACAGAAATGGAAGTGGGCAGGCCATGTAGCAAGAATAAGGGATAATCGATGGAGTAAGAGGTTGACTGACAGGACACCAAGAGATTGTAAGCGAATATATATGTATATATATATATATATATATATATATATATATATATATATATATATATATATATATATATATATATATATATATTATCTATCTATCTATATATGTATATATATATATATATATATATATATATATATATATATATATATATATATATATATATATATATATATATATATATATATATATATATATATATATATATATATATATATATAAATATATATATATATATATATATATATATATATATATATATATATATATATATATATATATGTCTTTCTACCTATCTATGTATGAATGTATCTATCTATATATATATACATATTTATATGTATACACACACACACACACACACACACACACACACACACATATATATATAGAGAGAGAGAGAGAGAGAGTCAATCTGTGTACAGTATATGTTTTGTGTCTGAGCGTTGGTCATTTCTTTCAGGAGAACGGTAATTGCTATCGCCCTAATTCTTTTTGCATTAAGTCACGGTAAGTCGGGGTAAGAAGAGGAGGTTTAAAAAAAAAAAAATGACGATTGCGAGCGACGCGATGGTGCAGAATATTCGGAAACCGCGACACTCAAAAATATTGGATTTTTTTTATTTTTTAGGCTCTCTGGTCTGAAATGATCATTGTCAGCTCAGTAACTGTATGGAGACAAAGATAATGGTATTAGAAAACATTTTGTAATGGAAGGCCATTATTTAGTCCCTCAGATTTTTCCGGGAAAGCGCTAGTGTGTGTGTGTGTGTGTGTGTATTGTGTATATATATATATATATTTATATATATATATATATATATATATATATATATATATATATATTTATATATATATATATATACACACACACACACACACACAAAATGGCAGTACAAACCGGCATTGCCCAGAATCCCTGGGGTCTCACCCTGCCCAAAATCTAGTCTTGGTGAAGATGTACGAGTTTTCAAAGTGTATTGTTCCAAGGAATTAAAGACTATGGCTGGGAGTACCCGCATTGTGTGGAACCCCTGTTGTCCAAACCCCTGTGGAGAGTTCCTTTGGAGTTATACACAGCCTAAAGCCAGGCCTGGAAGGAGGTTTACTCCTAAGTCTACTAATACCAAGTCGGATCACTTCCTTCTAAAACAGCTCCAAACTCGCGCAGGGGGCGGAGCATTGGAGTGATGTTGACTGGCTCTGGCATGAAACCCCAGTGTTCAATTGACTCCTGACCATGACGGTGATTGTATGCTTGATCCACTTATCAGGCCATGACAAATTTTCAGTCCGGAGAAGTGAGGGAAGGGACTGAAATGTGTGAAACTACTGCTATATTATAGGGTTAAATGAGTCCGCACTTCTTCATTTTCCATTATCATAAATGTTTAATTTGAGTCTGCCCTTTTATACATTTCTGTTACTTAAGCCGGCTGACGTCACACAAGCCACACCTCACTGCTCACTGACAGAAAGTGAACCGAATTGGTATTAGTAGACTTAGGTTTACTCCTCTGCAGCGTTTCGTAACCATTGGTAAAAAACTGGCATGCCTGCCTCAGGATGCGTCCTCCTTGGGGTGGGAGTGTGGACAATCCAACTGATCCGTGTGGAAGTCTACCACTATGCGCCTAGAGGGAAAAAAAATGATAATAATAATAACTCCTTAGTACTTGGTGCTGGGGAATAAAAAAGTAATGCTTCCTGTTTTAGAATCAATGATGTGATTTTAGTGTAATCCCTACATATTATCCTCGCACGTAATATCACACAGAAAAGACCACTAAGGAAAATTTCGTTTTTCTATGTAAAAAAAAAAAAAAATGACCGTGCATACTGGCGTTGACAGAGGCCGCCAAAGGCCGCTGTTCCCGTGGGGGGCGGCCCCTAGGGGTCCCACCCTGCCAAAACCTGCATCTTAGGAAGATCTACTGTTATGCAGAAATTCTGATTGCTTGTCGGTCTTCCTGGACACTCTGGCCAAGAGCATAGTATGAGAACTACTTCTTCCTTTACCGCGTCCACCCATCTTGGCAAAATATGGTTTGTTGGCTACCCATTTTGTGGAGCGGGAAAAAGACGTTTATCAAACTGTAGGCAGGACTAATGGTCTGATGAAAACCAACAGAATTAAGTGAGGATGGGAAGAAATTTGCAACTCATGTCCCAGGAAAGGAGGAGGCTTAATTTATACTTATCGTCTTTATCCATCCATCCATCCATCCATCATCCAATCCTACATTGCCCCATGAGGAGCGTAGGAGCCCGGGGCTAGGCAGTTGGTCCTGACATTTACGATGAGAGTGAATCTTTAAGGCAAAATACAGATATTTTCCTGCTCCCGAAATAGGCGGTGTTACATCGAGATTCCCACATACTCGTACTCGGATACTGATGGGTGAACAGGGTTGAGGGACATGTAAACTTCATTCACCGGTTAGACTGTCTCGACAATCGAACTAGGGTTTTATCATCTGTGAGCTAGACGTGCTAAGCCCTGGATCACTGGCTTTCCCTGTCCCGCAAATGTTTGCTCCTATTCTTCATTTACCCCGACTTAAACATTACTTCAAGTGTTTTGTTGGGAATTCCTCTGGGACAGCTTTACTTTACAGCTTTGCTCGGTAGACGGTTTTCATTTCAACTTCAGTGAAACTTTTGACTCATCATGACAGAAGCTTGTTACCTCCGCCGAAGAGGTTGTGTTTTTGCCATCGTTTGTTTGTTTATTTGCCTATCTGTTTGTTTGTCTGTTTGTTTGTCTGTCTGTTAGCAGGATTACTCAAAAAGTTATGAATGGATTTTGATGAAATTTTGTGGAACAGTGGGCCGTGGGCCAAGGAAGAAAATTATGATTAAATTTTGGGTCGGATCCGGATCCGGGTCAGGAGTATCCCGCACAATATCCCCCAAAATTCTTAATTAAATTTCAATGAAATTTTGTAGAAAGGTGGACCATGGACCAGGAAAGAAATGATTAAATTTGGGGGCGGATCTGGATCCGGATCCGGATCCCAATTCCACGGATCTGTTAGCAGGAATACTCAAAAAGTTATGAACGGATTGTGATGAAATTATCTGGAAGAGTGAGTCATGGGCCAAGGAAATGATTAAATTTTGGGGCGGATCCGGATCCGGATATCCACGTACCCGGATCAGGTTCCTTTTTAATGGAAATGGCATTGGCGGAGGTATACGCTCTCTTAGTGCTTTTTGCTTTACATTGCTATGCTGCTGTTGTTGTTGCCGCCCAAGGCTCATCTGAAATGTGTATCCAGTGGACTGCAGGCTGAAGCTGCCTGCTTCCTGCGTTCCACCATTCTCCTTTCGGGGCAAAGGGAGGGAGTTTGGGGACGTTTGTATAGCTGGTCAGCTCCACCACTTGGTCATATCGGTGCCACCGCGTGAACGCGTCCCTTTCAAGCACCATACTGTATTTGGCAGGCATAATTGATATGCAAGATTTTTTTTTTTTTTTTTTCATTGAAAGTATGTATGTATCGGCTTGTAGACTGCACTGTTCCAAGCAAGGTTATCAAGATATAACGTTACGCCTGGTCGAATTCACTTCCGGCTGACACTCTCCACCAAATGCCTTCTCACGGACTGGAGATGGTGGGAATCGGTATAGATCCTGTTCAAGGAATGGTGGGTAGGTAGCTTGTGCAGGTGACTGAAGACTGAGCAGATTTATCTCTCTTTATTGGCCACAGAAAGATACAACTGCGACACAGACAGAGCCCGGGGTAAATACGTCCCTCTCGTTTGAATGATAAGTGTGTTCAGCTCTAGCTGGCTGGCTAACCCCCTGGGAGTGGCCCTAGGTCAGCATAAATACAGAGGTGCCAAACTCCACAGACAAGTGGGATTTATACATGAATAGAAACATCACAACTTTTACCATGCACATTGTACACCACAATAAAGTAGTACTGATTACATTAAAGTATACCAATAGGGTATATGTGTTCCCCCAAGATTTAACATATATACAATTCATATTTCTCTATCACCTTCTCTTACCCTCGTTGTTTATGATAGAAAATGCTGGGCTTTGCAAGTCTGGACTTTCATCGGTTCCCATGCCACACTTATAGTAAGATGGTGTTTGGTTGATTATCATCACACTATAGTACACACTTTTTAATTATGGCTAAACACCTTTGTATGCAATATGTAAAAATAGTGTGAGACTACAACTCATCATGGGAACGATGTCCGGCATCAGAACATGTAGAAGCTGAAGGAAGATGAGCTGACGTATCTGAAAAGCCAAAATTACACTTTCCACATTGCACAGTGCGAGTGGATGGTGAGCTGAGTGAGTTCTTTGATCTCAATGTGGGACTGAAACAGGGGTGTGTAATGTCTCCATGGCTGTTTAATATATATATGGATGGGGTCGTAAAGGAGGTACAAGGTAGGGCAGTGGATGTGGGGGTGGCCCTAATGAATGAGGGTGAGATTTGGAAGCTTCCAGTGTTGCTGTTTGCTGATGATACAGTATTGTTGAGTGAAGATGAATGGGAGTTGCAAGGTTTGGTGAATGAATTTGGGACAGTGTGTAGGAGGAGGAAGCTGAAAGTTAATGTAAACAAAAGTAAAGTTATGGTGTTTGAGAGGAATGAAATCACAGAGTGTGCAGTGAGGTTGGATGGTGAGGATATGGAGAATGTGAGTGCATTCAAGTACTTGGGTAGTGTGATGAGTAAGGATGGAACTTTGGGGGATGAAGTACGTGAAAGGGTACAGCAGGGAAGGAAGGTTGTTGGCACACTGAAAGCAGTGATGAGAAATAGGGAGGTGAGTATGGAAGTTAAGAAGTCACTGCATGATGGTATTGTGATCCCTACCCTGACGTATGGAAGCGAGGCGTGGACCTTGCAAGAGGGGAACAAGTCAAGAGTGAGAGCAGTGGAAATGAGTTACTTGAGAGGAGCATGTGGAGTGACATGGAGGGACAGGTTGACGAATGAAGAAGTGAAGGAACGTTGTGGGGTAGATGTGGATGTGGTTGAAAAGATTAGGAGAAATACACTGAGGTGGTTTGGACATGTGGAGAGGATGGAGAATGAAAGACTGACTAAGAGGGTGTATGTAGGTGAGGTGGAGGGAGGGAGAGGGAGGGGTAGACTGAGGATGAGGTGGAGGGATGGAGTTGAGAGGTATATGAGGGAGGGGGTGAGTTGGGGGAGGGGAGTCAAATGGTGGGTGACAGAGTGACTTGGAGGCGTTTTGTCTGCGGCCACCCTTTGCGGGATTAGGGCGTCGGGCTATAGATAGATAGATAGACATTGCACAGTTGAGGAATAAATAAGTAATTGGCCGTACTTCCTGTTTTAGAACCAACGATTTGATTTTATTGTAACCACTACAGATTATCCTCGCACCTATATCACACTGAGAAAAGACCATAACTGCCGAACTGCTCTTGTGATACATCAGTAACATTGACTTTTGCTTCAGTAAAGGCAGCCAGAGGAAGATAGATCCATTCACGATCACCTGAGAAATAGGCAGGAATAAAGGTGGTATTGTGAGTGGCTTTGGATATATATAACGTCTCTTCCTTAGCATTTTATTATCTGAAATACACCTCAGTACCCTCTTCTATGTTCATAAAGTAAACTATGTCCTTATTAAAATGATATCAGCACAATGCAAGAGAATATTAGCATCTCTTCCTTAGCCCTTTATTTAGTACTTCACACTTAAGGTATGCTCTTGTATATTAGTGATGTAAACTATATCCACATTAACACGATGTCATTTTCATGCAAGAGAATTTTAACGTGAAATAGGCTTAATAATTCGTTAATGGAGAGGTGCCACGAAGCTTCTTATGCTACATGAAATGCAGCCCTAAAAGCCATCAGGCTCGGGTAGCTCCCACCATTTGTAGACCCAAAACAGGGATGGGGGGGTAACTGAAGTTTAGGAATTATTCTATCTTTACAGCTATATATATATATATATATATATATATATATATATATATATATATATATATATATATATATATATATATATATACATATATATAAAGCGAAAAATGTTTTGCATGGTGATCCTCTCCATGTTAGTTTATGTTTTCTACTTCCCAGGACCACACCAGTGATAAGAATTACACATAAACATACGATCACGTACCTGTCATAACTATGAAGTTTTTCTGCGGAATTACAAGAAGAGGGGAATTCTGAATCTTGCAATGACTTTTGTTCTTTCGGCAAAAAACAAATCATGGTTACGGCGGGAAGTTCACGATATCCTTATTATTCTCAACACAGGCTTCCAAGTGAGGCCTCTCCCCTTCAGTACGAGGACGTCTTTTTTTGTTTGTTTGTTTGTTTGTTTACCGCCATCATATCGCTTCTTTCAGTTTTCCGGTAGACCTGTTACAAATGTTTTTATTGCGTACCTATTGGATTGCAGACTAAAGCTACCTTTTCCTGCAGTCCACCATCCTTCTTTTGGGGGATGGCAATGGAGTTGAGGAACGTTTGTATAACCAGGCAGTGCAGCCATCCGGCAATTTCAGTGCCAACACGAGAACGTTCAGTCACTAGCAACAGCCTGTAGTAACGCGTTCAGTTAATGCTACGCCTAACCCCTCCCCTTCAAAAGATAGCGCATAAGATGAATAAAATCATCTGTACTTTGCAAGAAGAAAGTATGAAAGACGTCCCGGGACTGAGCGAGTTACCCACGGACCAGATTTTGATGACACGCTTGCCAGAGAGAATGTTCAGTAAATGTTAGCAGTAGCGTGCTTGACCACGACACACTCATTCATCCCTATCGTGCAGTAAATTCCCTTATGCACCTCACAGAGCTAACTTACCACGGTGTATGCCACTGAGAAGGAAAATGAAGACTAGTCCTCATAAAATGATCGTGCACGTATATATATATATATATATATATATATATATATATATATATATATATATATATATATATATATATATATATATATATATATATATATATATATATATCCTTTGAGATATTATGGCAATTACATCATTTACACATAAACGTACACGATCAGTGAAACACATGAAACTGACTGGATTTATACGCGCATGTGTCTCACCGATCCATTTGAGCAATGTTCGAAATGTAACATAATTATATTCGGTAATGTGATGTAACGTGTCCAGTATTTAGCTTCTCGTGAAGATAGCCAACCATCAGTCCAATATGAGGTCGCATACATGAACGAGAAAGACAGTCATTCATAATCAGTCGCCCTAGTGAGGAGAAATGACAGTTTACAACAGTGTGATTGCACAGATCTACATTTTCAGCAAATTTTTGCTGCACACTAAAGGCTGTAACGGGGGCATGCTAGTGAACCGCGGCACATAGTTTGGGAATCACTGCTTTAGAGGAAGGTTTGACCTCGGAAGATACAGATTACCTTCCTTTGCGACCCATCATGCTGTCGATAGGCATTCACTCGTAATCTTTACCAGTCCCCGCCCCTCGGGCATTGTTTTCACTCGGTTTGTCTGTTTGTTTGTTTGTGTGTCTGTTAACAACTTTACGCGAAAACTACTATGGGTGCGATTTTGACTAAAATTACAGAGAGTTTGATCTGTGACCTTTTCATCACCTGATTAAATTTTGGGCCAAACTGGGCCAAGGCCCAGGCTGTAGGTCCCAAAAATTTAAAAAAAAAAAAAAAAAAAAAAAAAAAAATCGTTTTTCGCCATAACTCCTTTCAAATTCGTCATATCGACATGAAACCAAAACGTAAGGATGCATCTTTCAAATCTGCATGCTTTAACATACCTCATTACATTAGGGGGGTCAACCCCCAGTTAGCGGCAGGGGGATTAATGTCAGTTGGGTCGGGCCTAAAATGTCAAATGGGCTTAAAATCGTCAATTTTCGCCAGATTTACTCCAAATTTGTTATGTGACATCTTTGACTAGATCATTTGTTGTGTTTATACGTCAGCACTAAAATGACTGCCGGGGAAGGGTTTGCTGTGCCTTGGCACCGCTTCTTGTCTTTTCTATTATGCATTAATAATCACGGGAGGATCAGTTCGGTCGGGTAGCAGTGTAGCCTGTTATCCCCATGTTTTGTGACGACATTCCACAAAGACCCGCCACATGCATTCGTCCAGGTAAGTCTTTTGCTGTGTTCTGCAAGATTTATATGATCCTGGAACAAAAATAGGAAAAATATCCTCACTGTAGCCTACTAGTACACAGCAGACAGACCACCATCACGATTGTTCTTTGTCTACTATCATCATCATCATCATCATCATCATCATCATCATCAGCAGCAGCAGCAGCAGCATGATCATGACCTCTTTCTCCAGTACCACATCCATTGTCATCATCATCATCATCCGTCATCCATCATCGTCACCATTATCATCATCATGACATGTTTCTTCAATACAATATCCATCATCATCATCATCATTAACTGTCATCCATGATCATCATGACCTTTTTCTCCTGTACAACATCCATCATCAGTCATCATCACCATCATCATCATCATCATCATCATCATCATCATCATCATCATCATCGTGACTTGTTTCTCTAGTACAGCATCCATCATCATCATCATCCTGTATCATCATCCATTATCATCATGACCTTTTTCTCCAGTACAACATCCGTCATCAGCCATCATCATTATCATCATCACGACCTTTTTCTCCGGTACAACATCTGTCATCAGTCATCATCATCATGACCTTCTCCAGTACATCATCATCATCATCATCATCATCATCATCATCATCATCATCATCATCATGACCTGTTTCTCCAGTACCGCCTCCACAGTCTGAGATGTACAACAACAGATCCACTGGACTGATGGTGCCACTATGCACAATTAGTTTCACTGGCTGATGCAGTTAAAGAGACCCTTAAAATCTGAGTTTAGGAGCCTCAAGACTATGAGTTAGTAGATAAACTGCAGTACTCTAAGTACCAGACTTGCAACATGCATGTGCTACAAATTTAGGCTGTACTGGTTGACAGAGGTTTTACGTCGGGGGAAAGTGAAGGGAAGAATGCCGCGGTTCAAAGCCAAGGAGGTTTTTCTGTCATCTAAGCGCTTCCAGAGTCGTAGATTGGTCTGTTAGGCTGTGTCCACACCAAATGCTTGCTGTCGCTGGTGGAAGCTCTTTATCACTAACTAATGGAAGTCTGCCTGCATCCAACCGCTTTCAGTGGGGCCATTTTTATGGGAAACAGTGATTCAAAACTCCCACCCTCACCAATGCCAGAAAGCATTAGATGTGGAGGAGGTCATACATTAATTTTTAAGTGAATTTAATTACGGTAAACTAGCCTTAGGCCTTCTGTAGCCTTCACCCTCTGCGGCTGCCAACAGAGAACCGTACGATCTTGGTTGCATAAAATTCAATAAGACTAAATTATAAGTTATGTATGAGTCTCCTCAGTTTAATAGTTAAATCCAGCCTCAAGTCGGACTCCTCAAACACTTGGCATTCACCTGAGCTGACAGGGGTATGGGATCTTCATCGGATTAGAATAAACACAATAACGCTGCAGATGCCGTGATGATACGCTTGCCGGGTAATCAGATACACATTACCTGGAGGCAATCAGGAGCACGTCTGAAGGCGGTGACAGGCTCGCTGTCTGGTCTAATGCGGCGCCATCCTGGGAGACATTCGGTCATTGCCCCAACCAGCTCTCTCTCAACCCCAGCTTATCATGGAAGTCATTATGCCAGCTTTTCTCTCCAAGTTGCTAAGTTTGCAGTGGTTAATGAGGACAACTTCCAAATATGCCTACAGAGATAGGAAGATATTCAGAAAAAAACAATGCTTATTTCCAGTCTCGGAAGAAGACGACGGCAGTGATGATGATGACGATGATGATGATGCTCTTCATGTCAAAAGAGTACGCGAGGGTATTAAGGCAGGAAATCAGTTTTGTCAAGCCCCAGTCTTCCTTAGCGTACATCTGAGTGTAACATCCAGGTCCCCACTTGTACTGCTGAACGAACAGGAGCAATGAAGAATAATACTTTATCCATTAATCTGACCGGTACGAAAATCGAAGGTTTCTTTCAGTTGCCTGCAGGACATACCCACCAGTGTACTATCGACTTCCCCCCTCCTCTTGCATTATAACTGTTCGTGGCCCATGGATAGTTGACTATAATCTATTCACCTTAACTTGGTTCAGATTTTTCATCATTTTACAGCATATTTCATGTAGCTCAGTGCAAGAAAAAGACAAAGCTACGACTCTGCAACATTTTCATAGCACTTCTCCATGACTAGCACAATTTTCTAGTGCTAATCGATTCTTAAAATTCAGCATTCAAGATGGATAGATGTCAGTTTTAGGCAGAGCTGGAGTAAAAGGAGAACAGTAGGGTGCTGCTTTGAGTTACAGCACATCAGTAGGGCCTCCTATGTAAAGTATGAGCACAAAATAAACCAGCTCAGTTGATGGCCTGGAGTAGATCGATGGGAAGGAGACTTATTCCGCTTCATAAATAAGGCTCATCAAATTTCATGCATCCACGACTTAGTATTGGAGTTTGGGAATGGCCAAGGTCCGTTGGGTAAACAACAAATCGACTATACTCGTACAGACCATGCTCACTGTGTGTGTGTGTGTGTGTGTGTGTGTGTGTGTGTAAACGTGACACAGCTACTGGAGTTCCTACATTGTACTCTCTATATGATGTCTTTAATAGGTTACTGCATCCACAACCTGTTATGGAGTGGAGTGTGTGATGGAGGGGGATCTGCTACAGCACTGAAAATCTCCTGGCGGCTTTACCTGAGGTTTCGTTTTTGTACAATTGCATGTCCATAGGTGGGCCGGGTAATGAGACAGCATCCAGAAATCGTAATGTGTGGCAGCAGACAAGAAGGACCATACAATGCCACTTTTCACCCTAAACTATAGGTTTATAAACGGCAAAGTTTAATACGTTAGTGTCTTTTCTGTAAAATTTCATGTCCAGAAGCTTGAGGTAGTACTGTGTGAAGAAATATATAACGCAAAACCCGTTTCAGCTTGGTTTTCACACTGAATATATTACTAACCTGTGGTGGTATTACACATGCCTGATGTTCAGTCACATATTTACCTGGGGATAATGTCGTAAAAAGATTAAAAAATTCCTTTTCTGGAATAATTCAGGCACACAGTGTTGGATAGTCAAGAGCACATTTCAAGGCAGGAAAGGTGTATGATCCCAGCTGACTCTCTTACGTAATTCACGCCATTTATTACACCCCCCATATAGAGGCCATTCCACAGTATATATATATATATATATATATATATATATATATATATATATATATATATATATATATATAATGTATGGAAGAAGAAACGAAGGGCTAGAGGCCCGAAAAATTGTTCCCTCCACGGAAAAATTAAAGCAATATAACAGAGGGCCAAATTCAAGATCCATTCATTTCGAGACGCCTGGGTACAGTGCGACTGAAAGACTGGAAGTCATAGGTAGTAGGAAATACAGGCAGAGGAAGACAGCTCCAGAGTTGACCTGACGCATACATGAAGGACTGGCAGTAACAGTTAACTCTTGCATTAGAGAGTTTGACATAAAAGGAATGAGAGTTTGTTGCCAGACGGGTGCACCGCACGCGCCGTAGTGGTAGAGAGAAACAAACAGATGTTTCAGAGGAGCAGTGACCATTGAAGTAGTGATAAAAACGAGACAAAGATGCAACAGTGTGGCGAATAGACAGGTTGAAAGAGCCAGTAGGAGGAGAGTTAATGAGACGAAATGCCTTTGACTCCTGCTCGTTGAGAAGGGCTGTATGTGGGGAGCTTCCTCACATATAAGAGTTGTACTCTACATAGGGTCGAATACGACGGCATTATAAAGTCAACAGCTGTGCTGGGGTAAAGAAGTCACGCGGTCGGCTTAGCATAGCTGATACTTTGGAAGCAGATTTTACAAGAGATGTAATATGATTTTTCCAAGATAGACCCAAAGGGAATGAAACCCCAGGTCTGTTCAAAGATGATACAACACTGAATTGGATATGGTTAAAAATTAGAAGATACTCCTGAAGATGATTTTAACTGGTTGAAAGATGTCAAGACTGAGTTTTTGAAGCATTAAAAAGAATATTACTTTTAAACCAGTCTGAGATATGAGCCAAGTCAAACATTAGGTGTGCCACAGCCTCATCCCTTTTTTGTTGAAGTCTGCTGAGATGGACACTGCTGGAAGCAAATGGAAAGGTGAAGGGTGGAGTCATCAGGGTATGAGTGGATAGGGGTAGATGTACAGCTTAGATGGTCGTTGACAAATAGAAAAAACAGAGTTGATGATAGGACAGAGCCCTGAGAAAAACCTCTATTGATGGCTCTAGTAGAAGAATGGTGGCCGCCTACAACGGCAGCTATAGACCGATGTGAAAGGAAGCTAGAGATGAAATTAAAGATTTATGCGAAACTCGATCAAAAGCCTTTGAGATGCCAAGTGCAATGGCAAAGCTTTCGCCAAAATCCTGAAAGGAGGATGACTGGGACTTTGAAAGGAAGGTGAGAAAATCACCAATGGAGTATCCCAGGTGGAGACCACATTGACGTTCAGAAAGAAGACTGTAATAGGAAAGGTGCTTTTCTTTTTTTCTTTTTTTTTTTTTTTTTTTGTTAAGAGTAGATCGAAAAACTTTTCAAACACTGGATGTAAAGGCAATTGGGCGATAGTCAGAAAGCTGGGAATACTCACCCTTCTTTGGGATGGGCTGAATGAGAGCAGACTTCCAGCAAGAAGGAAAGGTACAAGTTGACGGACAAAGGCGAAAGAGTTTACCTAGGCAGGGTGTAAGCACAAAAGCACAGTTCTTGACAGCATCAGGAGGGACCCCATCAGGCCCATATGTCTTGTTAGTATTGGGACCAATAATGGCAGAAAGTACATCAACTGAAGAAATTTTAATGTCAGACATGAGGAAGTCAGAGGCTGAAAATGATGGAGGAACACCATCAGAATCGTCTATGGTAGAATTTGAGGAGAAACTCTAAACAAAGTGTTCTGCTTTATCAGAAGATGAAACAGGTACTAAGCCATCAGAATGGAAAAGAGGAGGGGAGGATTATGCAGTAAAGTTGTTAGAAAGGTTTTTGGCAAAGTACTAGAAAGAGCAGGAAGAATATGAGTTAGAGAGTTTTGAGCATTTTTTCTGAATGAAATTGTTTTTTCTAAAGTGAAGAATGGACTGAGCACAATTCTGGGAAGAAACATAAAAGAGATGAGATTCAGAGGTGGTTGGCTATGGTATTTGTAGGCCTTCTCCTTTATGTGGACCACATTAGAACAGCCTTAACTCCCAAAGTACTACATGGATCGATCGATCCTTTTCCAGAATTTGGCTTGATGCCAAAAAAGGATTGATAGTGGAGCCTTTGTAAAAAACTGCGGACACTAGGCTTTGGCCCAATTGTGATGTATATCGATGCAAACCAATAAGAATTAAGTCCTGAGTAGGGAGGGGGGAGGATCTAGGTCCCTACCCAAGGTGGGGGGGTGATTCTCCCACCACTCTCGCCACCTTCCTCTACCCCAATACCTTTGTTCCCTCTCCCCCTCCCTTGCCTTTGACTGCCTCCTGCTCCCTCCTTCCCCCTCCCCCACTATCCTCCATGACGTCACCATGGTTCCCCCCTTTCCCCCTTCCCTGTCTCCCTGGGGAGGGTTATATCCCCCTACCCACCCTCCACACCCCTGTACTCCCTCTCTGCCTGTCCTCTTTGCCTTGTGGTGTCTGTCTCCCACCTCTGTGCTGCTGTACCACCCCTCCAGGCCTCTCCCAACCCCACCCCCACCCTCCCCCCCTGTAGTATACTGTCTGCATACCTCTCCCCCCCCCCCTCCGCCTAGAGTATTATACGTATACGTCATTGTTACTATTCATGATTCATGTTGCGTGTTTTCATTCAATCCCAGATTATTGTTTGTGTAATTGCATACACCGTTGTACGAAACAGAATGTGTGTTTTTTCATGTACCGGTATTTACGGTATATTCACCTTTGAGAATATACCGTAATGTTTCATTAGTAATATATATATATATATATATATATATATATATTATTATTATTATTATTAAAATAATAAATTGTGTTTTTGTGTGTTTGTCTTTCTCCTACACAATTATCATGATTTTCCTTACTTTAGCTTTTTTTGTTTTCTCTTGAAGTTCTTACAGCTACTTGATTTGGCAGCTCTGAGGAGAGGGAATGGGGGGAAAAGGGGAGAGGGGAGAGGGGATGGTGGAGTGTGTAACACCACAAAAAGGTTTTGCATGCTTTGGCTCAATTTTTTTTTTATTTTGACAGCTACACAGCTATGAAGGATGGGGAGGGGGGGAGGGAAGGTGGGGAGGGGAGAAATGTTGGGTTAGGAGTGAGGAACACCGACAAAATTATTTTGCATGCTATTGGCTGAAAAAAAAAAAAAAAAAAAAAGAGCTGCTAAATTCTGAAGGGTGGGGTAGGGGGGTAGAGGGGGAGGGAAGGAAGAGAGGGGGGGGTGATGGGAGTGGGTGAGGAAGGTAATGGGAGGGGAGGAATGAGGATAGGAGAGGGTGGGAGCGCATAGAAAACTGGAGTCCCCCTGCCTGGAAGGGTAACTTTTTTCAACTTTCACGGGCTATAGCTCATGAACCAGCCGGTCTAAAATGCTCTGGTTTCCAGCATAAGGTGTGTAAATTCAAGCTCTAAACCTCGGGCATAAAAATTTTTACTTTTGTAAGAGTTGAAAAATCGGCTCTATATACGGTACTATACAGGTTTTCAGGGAAGTTCGGTCGATCGAATTTCGTATCCTAGGGGTTAATTAAACGAAGATTTTTTTGCAGTAGTCACAGGATATGAGAAAGGAATGTATGCTTCCATGCTTGAGAGAATAATCTCCATTATGCGTGAGGCACACTCAGATGGCTCGCGGCCATGGAAGCAATAATCATTCCAGGGAAAATCAAAGAAGTACTACCTGAGGGCCTCTCAATTGGCAGCGCCAAAGTGCCACAACCGCTGCTTCATGGGAGGTTCTACAGGCCTTATTGGAGTGATTAGACAGGTTAAGATTTTAAGGTTGTTATCAGAGGAGCCCAGCGGAGAGAAGAGATTAACATTATAAGCAGACGGATTGCTTGTAAGGAATAGGTTAAGTATGCTGGAACTCTCTCCAAGACAGTCAGGGATATGGATAGGGTGCTGTACATGCTGCTCTAGGTCATTAATGATAGAAAAGATGTAGACTTGTTCACCAGGTGGATCAGTGATAGAAGAGGATTGCCAAAGGTGGTTGTGAATATTGAAATCACTTAGAATGGAGATTTAAGAGAAAAAAGAAATTGTTAGCATGTGTTCCATCTTATCAGTAAGTTAGTCAGAGAATTTTTGATAGTCAGTAGAATTAAGGGGTAAGTAAACAGTACAGAGATATTTAGTCAGAGATTGACAGGATAATCGAAGCCAAAAATGAGAGAATTAAGGTTCAGGAACTTGAGAACCAGATACTTTGTTGTGTATGTATACACAAGAGTCACTTTGGCTTGGAAGGGAAGATAGAGAACGTAGGAGCATACAGAAAAGCTATGCTATCAGTCATCTCAGACACCTGAGTCTCAGTGAGGAAAAGAAGGTGAGATTAAGATATATATATTTATAAAGTTAAGTTGTGTACGTGTGCCTGTCTGTGTGTTTGCACATTTCTGTCACGAGAACGGTAACAGCTATCGACCTATATCTTTTTGATTAGATGGAAATATGTCCATGGAGTGTCAGAAAAACATCACACAAAATTTTTTCCAATCGCCAATCGCGACACGCAGCACTATGCGAAAATTATTTTTTCGACTTTTTGGTCAGAACTGGTCACTGAGAGCTGAATATCGGTATGGAAACAAAGATGATGGTATCTGCAAACATTTTTTGATAGAAAGGCTATTAGTTAGTTCCTCAAATTTTAGTGGGCAAATGCTAGTATTAATACAGTATATATAGATAGATTAATAAAAAGATACTGATACAGATATAGGTAGACATACAGATAGATAGACAAGGGATGATTTACCTCAGTAGTGTCCCAGCGAATTGTTAAGGAGTGCTGCCTCAGAGTGGCAATCCTAAAACCACCCTCTTCATCCAAATTGATTGAAGCTGAATAGATAATGAGGATAATTTCCTGATCTGATGACACAGTTATGGTAAGAAAGGATCCTAGCTTTATGGCTGATGATAGGCAATTATGTTGTAGGAGGGAGTGTTGGAGGATAAAAGAAATGATTAACCCACTCACGTCGATGACATTTTTAAACTTTATTCTCGTGTTCTTCAGTTTTCATAAAATTAGAAACGGCCTTTATTTGCGAACGGGTTAATGAAGGTTGTATCTAACCCCTGGAGTTCGAAAAGGTGAAGAAAACTGCTTGAAAATAGCCAGTATAAACAAAGAAGGACTACTAAGTTCAGTGATTTAAAATGATTGTTGCACCAAATATCATGGTTGTCCTAACGTAGAAAATTACAGTGACAAAATTCTGTTGCTCATAAATATATCGGTAGACTTTTGAGCTGATATATATTTTTCAGACACAAAATCATCATATGTTGTCCCGCTCAGCTGCTATACTGAACGTATTAATTTACTCTGACTAACACGAGACGATTTAATTCATCCCCGAAAAAAGGGAAGGTGAAAGGGTTAGCAATAATTTCCACCAAGCCTTCAAGAACCATGGTATCAGTTCCGGTTAGGTCGAAAAACAGAATGCCATTTCTCTCGATTTGTCAGCGTGAGAGGATGAAACAGACGAGGGAGACACATCACTGCAACACATCACTGCAACACTGGTGCTCTCCAGAGGCTTGTTAAGGGGGTCACTGACTTGGGAGGTTCATCTGTCTGACTTCGAGAGGAAAGAGAAGAGGGAGGGGGAGAGTAGAGAGACAGGAAGAGAGAGGGGGGACAGAGGGAACAAGAAAGAAAAAGAGAGGAGGGATAAGGTGGGGAATGAAAGAGAGAGAGAGAGACAGACAGACAGACAGAGAGAGACAGAGAGAGAGAGAGAGAGAGAGGAAAGGTACGAAAACAAAACTAGGAAGTAGGACACGACGAAGAGGTAAAAGCCACGAGGGGATGAAAACAAATAAAAAAGAGGGAAGGAAAAAGGTTTTGCGAAGAGCGGTTGGAAAGGATATCATGTGTATTGCGAGAGAGAGAGAGAGAGAGAGAGAGAGAGAGAGAGAGAGAGAGAGAGAGAGAGAGATGAAAAACGAGAAGGGAAAAAAAGAAATTTGTGAGAATCAGCTGGAAATAATCAAATACAGTAGGCGGTAATGAGGCTGAGCTGAGGAAGTTGTAGGATGACCATGTATATAACTATGTATGTATATGTTTATGTAAGTGTCCATCTATTGTTAGTATATATGTATGTATTGATGCAGATGAGCTTCACACGCCTGACAGAGATAGGCAGCTCTCTGTATTCCCTGTTTATGGAAGGAATGCTGTTGGAGCGGGACGCCTTCAGAAGATGGCACTGATATAAACCACTTGGCGTCGCTGCCCGGTTATGCAAACGTTCTCCATACCCATCCCTATCCGCCGAAAGTAAGACAGTGGGCTGTAGAAAAAAGATAACTTCAGCCTACAGTCCTCCGGGTTTACATCCAGATGAACCTAGAGCGACAATAACAAGAATTCTTTCATTCCCCGAACTGCATCTCTCTGGAACTCGCTTCCCCAGAGTAGTTTTCCTCCAAATTTCAATCTACAACTGTTCAAGTCTAACTGTTACAGATATTTTATGAACAGAGGACACCAGTAATCTGGTGTATGGATTATTTTTTTTTCTCCATTTGTTTTTCCTTCCTCCGTTCTGTTATTAAAAAAAGAAAAAAAAAAAAAAAAGATAGAGAAATATTATAGTTTTGATTGATCAGCTGCACATCAAAGTATATTAAAACTTTCTGCTGTATTTTGGGGGGCTTATTAGGCATCGTTGCATTTTCTTTAGCGACTTATTTGTATCTAATAAATCTTAATGACAAGAAGAGATGGTACTGAATGCCAGGGCCACTTACAAAAATTACCCTGTACCTCATTAACCAGGCCACTCGTATGTGCAACTTCACACACACAGTAGGCCTGTGTAAACCATCTCACTTCGATGATTTATTTATTATTCTTGCTACATCCAGACAATTTTATTTAGTCTGAACAACGATTTTGAACAGGAGAAGTTAGGTATACCCTTCACTCACAACAAAAGGTGTCCTAAGTGTTAATAAAAATTCTGTGGAGATATAAAAATCAAAATAATAAAATGTGTCACATAACTAAAAGGTTTAAGATGAAGACTACTGATTTTCACGGTTCTTTATCCTCTTGTCTCCACCCACCTCCATGATGCATCGTTGTTTGTAGACGCTGAATCTTAGGAACCGAGCCACATTTTGTTGCACATTTTCTCGCGTGCAACCCGCTTATGATAAAGACAAGGCATTTCTGTTTTCGAGATCATATGTCTCCCCTCCTGTCCACCAATTGATGCATAACAATGGACATCTTATCCAAACTTAGCATATACAACTATTTGAGCACCGTATCCAAATATTTTGTATCTAAATAATCATATAAAAAACTAGCCACCTTGTGCAATTTTACACATATAATAGGCTGATGGTGAAAACAAAGCACATCACTTTCACTGTTTTATATCCCTCCCTCCCCGACCACAAAATTCCCCGGACACAACAGCGAACATCATGTGTAAGAACCAGGCTTCTGGCCTTTGGTTCCTTCTTCCTTGCACAAAAAAATAAAACTTGCCATCAGTTCCTTGTCAAAACTTCTTTTTCTTTTTTTTTTTTCCCTAGAGGGACAAAAACTGAGAATACAAAGCTTTTTCTTTTTTTTACACGAAGGACAATCGTAAAGAGGGTCCAAAGATTTTTAAAGCAGAAAGGACAAAAAAGGAGGGTGCAAAGACCTCTCATGTCTGTTTTTCCTCCTACTGCACAATAAACAATTTAGGGTTAGGAAAAGAAAGTTATTATGGGTGTATATATTTTTTTTCAGCAGGAAGGACAAGGAAAGAAGAATGCAGAATATCCCATGTCTCTAGTTTTTCTTTCAAAAATATACGTTACAGCATGCAGTCAGTCGTAAATACATTAGAGATTCCCACCCCAGCTACCTTTCGGACAACCTTACACACAGAACAGATCTGTCTCTGGCACATATTAAGCATATTCATTTTTAAGGTTCTGTATCAGTTTTTCTTACTACTGTTTGTGTGTTAACTTTATTTTGGCCTAAAATTAATGTATCTCCATCTTGAATGCTAAATTACAACAAGCGATTAACAGAAGAACATAGCGCTAGTCATGAAGACATGCTATGCAATGGATGTAGAGTCATAGTATTGTCTTATTCTGCCATCTACCTGTAGCTCCAGGAAGTATTCTGTAAAAGGACGAAGGTTTCTGTGAAGAGAATGGAATAATGGTTCGTTACCTTTTATATGAAAGTTTATATTAGGTCTCAGTAACTGAACCACTTTTGCTTGTGGAAGGTTACACACATGTCACCCCTATCGTAATGGGGGACCTTATTGGTTTCCAAGGGTGTAGGCGTCTTTTTAAAAATGGCTTTGGATATTTTGTAACACATCACTATTAAAGATTGTTAAGCACATTATTCCTTGGTATCCTTTTACTTGTTCATGTAAACTGTCATTACTATACTGTAGGGATATAAATAACATACAAGATTCATAATATGTAATATGCAAAAAACATAATGAGGTGCTACGAGGTAACCTACAGTATGCCACCTAAAATTGGCACTAGGTCTTCTCCTCTCACCCCATCCCTATTACCCCCCTTCCCTATGCAGCACATGATGTTGACAGCACATTTCAGTAACCAGACCACCTTCAGTTGTCCTACTTTTCACACACAATGCAGCCAGCACTAAGACAAAGAATACCGATTTTCAGTACTCTTGGTTTAGTTTTGAAGTGTTGGTAGGTGTATGAGTGATGAAAAAGTAAGATGAAGTGTTTGATGGCTGTGTGAGTGAAGATAAATGTATAGTGATGTGCTTGGTAGCTGTTGCAGTAATTATAGTGAGGTATTTCGTAAGCGTATAAATCAAGATATACGTATAGTGCAGTGTTTGGTTAATGTAAGAGTAAGATTTAAAAGAAAGTATAGTGAGGTAGTTAGTATGTGGATATGAGAATATAGAAGTCTAGTGAAGTGTTTAATAGTTGTGTGAATTAAGAAAAATGAATTGTGAAGTGCATAGCAGACGTATGAATGAAGATAAAAGTGCAGTGATGTGTTTGGTAGTTGTTTGAGTGAAGATGAAAGTGCAGTGAAGTGTTTGGTGGTTATTTGAGTGAAGATGAGTGTGTAGTGAAGTGTTTGGTGGTTGTTTGAGTGAAGATGAAACTGCAGTGAAGTGTTTGGTAGTTGTCTGAATGGAGATGAAAGTGCAGTGAAATGTTTGGCAGATGTATAATAGAGGCCAAAAGTACAGTGAAGTGTTTGGCAAATATTTGAATGAAGATAAAAACGTAACCACAAACGTACGGTATAAACAACTCAACCTCTTTAGTGCGATGACACCTTTTCTGTGTGTTAACCTCTGCTGCCTCCACACGATCAGTTTCAACTTAAAGACACATCTTTCGTGGTGAAGGGCTGAAGGAACGCTTTATCTAATCCCCTTGGCTTTGTGCATCTCACTAGAAGCTTAATAAAATTGTTCAAGAGGAATATAAAAATAAAGACGTCAGGCTGAATGTGTTAAGCATAGAGTGAGGGCTTTCAAAGGAAGGGGCCGGGTATAGCCTTCATTGACCCCTTCACTATTAGAAGTCCATTTTAAGTATAATAAAATTTTGGAGAGAGAGAGAGAGAGAGAGAGAGACTGTCAATTTCATAACACCTGAAAGGATAGGAAATGGCTATACTGTATCCCACTTGGAATAATGTAGTCAGCAACGAGGTAGAAAGGTGAAATATTCTCGGGTCGGTCTTTCCACCGAGGGCTTCCGAGAGCCACTTTAATTTCTCTTGTATACAGTATTCGTTTTGTCTTCTTGGCATCGACGTATATTACATAAATCACATTAAAAGAATACCAACTTCTTGTCTGCTAAAAAAAAAAAAAAAAGGAAAAAAAATAGTAAGGGAGGCCCCCGAGAGCCACCTAACCTAACCAAACTTAACCTAACTTTGCTTTTCCAGTGGCCCTCGGCGGAAACATTAGCCGCAGTTCTCTCTTTGGTGTAGCCGGCGATGTATTGGTTGGCATATTCAGCTTGTACATGGATAGTCTGAATTCGAGTATCATGCTGATCACATGATTATGCAATTTCCCTCCCTTGTCGTTATACACTCATTAGAAGAAATGACCTGAGGACATAAACCGACTAAAGCGGGTGTTGTTAGAGGTGAAGAATGTGACCAAGCATATAGGTTATTCCTTCTTTACGATGATATACATTTCTGTTTTATTCGAACTCAGTGTAGACAGTGCTGTTCAGCTTAGAGGATATTTATCTCACTCAGAGTGGGCGAGGCCTGCTATTTCTCCAGAATGGAGAAGGAGGAAAAATAAGTGGTTTTAATAGAACGAGTTCTCGGGTGATGGGGAGCGTCCGTAAGCACCTAGGAAAACAAAATTTTGCATAGTAGTAGACATTCACCAAGACAAGATGTTACTTCTTAGGATCGACGCTCATATGTGGACGGTCCCCATGGGTGCTCATGAATGCCAATATGCACAGCTATTTTTCCATCCCAGAAAAATAATATTTGCTAAGTAGACCTACACCACAACCAGGTTTTAGGCAGGGTGGCACGCTTCCTTCGTCAAGGACAGGGATGGCCCCGTGGGGTGCGGATAAGTTATATACTTAGGAATACAAATTTGTGTACACTGCAGACCTCAGATCTTCAGCGGGTGGAAATCCTCCACCGCTCATGAAGATTGGTCCCTGTAGAGGCAATTTTTTTTTTTTTCCCTCACGAACATGCAGTTTTGCACAGTGGTAGACCTCCATCAAGATCAGAATTTAAGCAGGGTGGGAACCTCAAAGCTCACCCAGGAAGGGAAGGACCTAGGGTTTTCAACAACGCTGGTATACACAGGCAAATATGTACGAAAATATATATATATATATATATTTAATTATATCATATATCATCAGCCGTTTGAATGTCCACTGCAGGACCGGCCTATCCCGACCGAAGTGGGGACGATACAGCCAATGTATCTCTACCAAGTGGCCTAGGCTGTTTGGTAGAGATTGTTGTAGGGTGAGAAGTGCTTGTAAGTGTAAGTGTAGTTTTGGAGTGGCTTTGGATGTGTTGTCTGTGAACCAAGTGTAATCGGCCCGTGCAAGCCAACTGGGTGCAAGCATACTTTATAGTATACGACACTGGTTCAACTACCGCACCCCATATGTCCGTCAAGCAGTACATGACCAGAAGAACGCTTCCAAAGTTTATTACCCTGGCGGGGCGCGAACCCTCGTTCTTCAGTGTACGAACACGCACACTTTACCACTGTACCACAGAGGCTTCATATATATATATATATATATATATATATATATATATATATATATATATATATATATATATATATATATATATATATATATATATATATATATATATATATATATATATATATAATCACATGCAGTATCACAGTTGATACTGCATGTGTTGGTATGCAAATTGTATATATTGGATTTAGTCTTTTTTTATTTTTTTAATCATTGAAATTGGATCAACTCCTCGGTCTGATTGTTAAGGATTTATGTATTGTACATATTTTATTAAATTCAGTTGTAAAGGAGTATCTATAGTATTTATGAGGATGAAATATATTATATTTTATGTATCGCGAGATACGAAATAAAGACGATTGATTGATTGATTGATATAAGGGTTTAGGCAAGGTGGGATCCCCGAGGCCCATCCCACACAGGGACGGAGGACGCTGGGGATCTCCTGCTTTGGAATGAGGCTGCTGTACTTCTTAGAACTAGAAGGGTTAGGCCCGGGCTCGATTAGCCCTGCTGTGGCCTGGTAGGCAACGCAGACGGTTGGCCTGCAACATAGAGATCTCTTTTTCCGTTATTTCCAGTGAAATTTTGGCGTGACCTATAATGGCCTTTTTTGATGGCCTCATGGGTGATGGCCCTTACTTGGACGCCCAAAGCGTATATTTTTTTCCGATCTGGAAGTCTGGATGGCCTGTGACAGGCCATGGCCTGGTAGGCAGTTGCCCATTTTGCCTATACCTGGTAATTCGGCCCTGTGTTAGGCTACATGTAACCGTCATTAACAACTGCTAACTAGGGTGTTATCCAAAACTAAACAAGAACCGTCCGGAAATAGCAGGACTGGAGTATGTCACTGAACAGTAGCAGTAAATTATTTGTATTATTCACCATCGTGCTGTCGACAGGCGGTAATCAAAGCATCCCCTCCCCCATCATGTGTTTCAGTAATGAAGTAAAAAACTGATGGTTTTCTCCTATTCGCTGTCTCAGTTATAACGCTGTAAGTGGCTTTAGAGGAGATTTCGTAACACCTAATACTTAGTGATATATTTTGCACGTTACACTTAATTCTTTTATGTTATTGATGGAAACTACGTCGACAATAAATCAATATGCATCACATCAAGAAAACATTTATTTGTAATATGCAAAATAAAGAGAAGAGGAAGATATGATACAAAGCCTCCCGTGCCCCATAAAATACACTCCTTTGCGGTGAGTTGGTCAGCCACGGTAAATGACATCATCCGTCGTAAGCTGGGATGCTGTACGAAGTACTTTACTCTCAGCCACACCATTTATGGCAATGGTTTTAAAATTTTTAGTGCATTCTCTTGAGCATAATTCTTGTTGTTGTTGTTGTTGTTGACCCCAAACTCATCTTGAACATTAACCCCGTGGAGTGCAGGCTGAAGTTGCTCATTTCCTGTAGACCACTTTCCCTCTTTCGGGGGACGGGGAGGGACTGTAGGGAAGTTTGTATAATCGGTCAGTGGAGATACCTGGTTACATCAGCTCTGCCACGTTAAAACGTTCCTCTTCAGCACCTGGTAGAAAAAAAAAAATTCTAGGTCAAAGGATGAACCCATTTGTTTTATTTATTTATTTAAATTCTTGCTACCATCAGATGGTTCTTTTCAACTTAGGACATCCCTTGAGTAGTGAATGGATCATATAATGGATGTTAATATCTAACACCTCTAATTCGAAAAGTCTTTCCATAGCCAAATAAAATCGTCTGGTGGTAGCAATTATTGAATATAAAATTACATATCGGAGAGAAATGTTCAGTGATGAAAACCATGTTCTGGTTGGCGTATATTTCATAGCACGACTCCCTCTGCGATTTATTTTGCAGAAAATGCTATGATACTATCTTGTACTTTGCTGTTGCAGAGCATGTCAATAGTGATAACATACAATAAAATGATAAGAGGTACGATAAAAAGAATAAAAACGCTAGGGAAAGCTTCAACGGATTATATATATATATATATATATATATATATATATATATATATATATATATATATATATATATATATATATATGACTGTATTGTGGAAATTAAGCAATGTATTTCGCTAAAGAAGACTGCCACGAAATAATTTATTTAAATATCTATCTATCTATCTATAGCCCGACGCCCTAATTCCGCAAAGGGTGGCCGCAGACAAAACGCCTCCAAGTCACTCTGTCACCCACCATTTGACTACCCTCCCCCCAACTCATCCCTCTCCCACATATACCTCTCAACTCCATCCCTCCACCTCATCCTCGGTCTACCCCTCCCTCTCCCTCCCTCCACCTCACCTACATACACCCTCTTAGTCAGTCTTTCATTCTCCATCCTCTCCACATGTCCAAACCACCTCAGTGTATTTCTCCTAATCTTTTCAACCACATCCACATCTACCCCACAACGTTCCTTCACTTCTTCATTCGTCAACCTGTCCCTCCATGTCACTCCACATGCTCCTCTCAAGTAACTCATTTCCACTGCTCTCACTCTTGACTTGTTCCCCTCTTGCAAGGTCCACGCCTCGCTTCCATACGTCAGGGTAGGGATCACAATACCATCATGCAGTGACTTCTTAACTTCCATACTCACCTCCCTATTTCTCATCACTGCTTTCAGTGTGCCAACAACCTTCCTTCCCTGCTGTACCCTTTCACGTACTTCATCCCCCAAAGTTCCATCCTTACTCATCACACTACCCAAGTACTTGAATGAACTCACATTCTCCATATCCTCACCATCCAACCTCACTGCACACTCTGTGACTTCATTCCTCTCAAACACCATAACTTTACTTTTGTTTATATTAACTTTCAGCTTCCTCCTCCTACACACTGTCCCAAATTCATTCACCAAACCTTGCAACTCCCATTCATCTTCACTCAACAATACTGTATCATCAGCAAACAGCAACACCGGAAGCTTCCAAATCTCACCCTCATTCATTAGGGCCACCCCCACATCCACTGCCCTACCTTGTACCTCCTTTACGACCCCATCCATATATATATTAAACAGCCATGGAGACATTACACACCCCTGTTTCAGTCCCACATTGAGATCAAAGAACTCACTCAGCTCACCATTCACTCGCACCGTAGCCCTAGCTCCCTCGTACATACCCTTCACAGCACTCAACAATTTCCCCTCCACTCCATATATTCTTAATACCTTCCACATACCTTTCCTATCTATTCTGTCATAAGCTTTCTCCAAGTCCATGAAGGCAGCATACACTTTCCTTCCCTTCTCTAGATACTTCTCCACTAAACATCTTAGAACAAATATCTGATCTACACACCCTTTTCCCTTCCTAAATCCCCCTTGTTCTTCTCCAACTAGCTCCTCTGTCATATGCCTAACCCTATCAATGAGTATTCTACCATATATTTTACCAGTCACACTAAGAAGGCAAATACCCCTATGGTTACCACATACTTCTCTCTCCCTTTTCCTTTGTACAGAGGAACAATTATACCTGATTTCCAGTCCTCTGGAACCCTTCCCTCTTCCCAAGCCAATCTACACAACTTCCATATCCACTCCACAACAATCTCACCCCCATACCTAAGCATTTCACCACACACTCCATCAATTCCTGGGGCCTTTCCCAACTTAATCTTCTTCATCGCTTCCACTACTTCCGACCTACTGATCTCTTCCTCCCTCCTCTCATCTCTTCTTCTCCCAGCCATTCCCCAACCACTTATACTCACACTGCTCTCACTCTCTACATTCAACAAATTCTCAAAGTGCTCCTTCCATCTCCTCAATTTCTCTCTTTTCTCCACCAACAATCTATTATTCCTATCTTTCACTCCCCTACTATTTCCCCTTTCACACTGCCTTACTTTCTTTACCTCCTTCCAAAACAATTTCTTACTCTCCCTCCATTTCACACTCAGATTCCTCCCAAACTCTTCATCCACTTTCTTCTTACTCTCCTTCACCAGTCTCTTAACCTCCCTTCTCCTGCTCACATATACCTCTCTCTTCTCTCTCTCATCTTCTCCCCTACCTCTACTCGTCAACCATTCACCATATGCCTTCTTCTTTTGTTCCACAGCTCGTTTCACCTCATCATTCCACCATGCTGTCCCTTGCACACCCTTGCATCTCCTCCTCACTCCACAAACCGCCTCACACGCTGCGCTTATCTCTTCCGTGAATATCTTACATACGTCTTTCACCCCTTCCATCTGCTCTAGCTCATACCTTCCCAATCTTTCTTCCACTATGCTCTTATACTCTGTCCTCTTCTCACTATCTTGCAATTTCTCCACTCTTCTCACAGGAGCTGCTTCCTCCTGTCTTCCCCTTCGCCTCCTCAACCACTTTCTTTGCAGCTTTACCTTGGCCATCACTAAGTGATGGTCCGAGACTTCATTCCCCCACCCTCTCCACACCCTTGCATCCAACACTTGTCTTCTCATTCGCTCATCCACACACACGTAGTCTATCATTGCCTTTCGTTCAACAAGTTCACCATCCATCCTCCTCATTACTCTCCATGTATACCGGTGGATCATCTTATGACGAAAGTAGGTGTTGGCTATTGCCAACCCCTTACCAGCACAGATGTCCACCAAAGCACTACCATTCCCATCTACTTCCGCTGGCACACCCCACTGACCAACCACTCCATCCACTCGTACATTCCCGACTTTGCCATTCATGTCTCCAATCAACAGCGTTCTCTCGCTCCTCTCAAACTTGTCCATACATGCTTCTACTCTCGCCCAAAACTCATCTTTCACTCTTGCCACTCGATCCTCAGTTGGAGCATACACACATACAATCGCCCATGCTTGTATACCTACTTTCATCCTCACCCATACAATCCTTGCACCCATTGTTCCATACTCTCTTATATTCTCCTTCCACTTCTTGCTTATCATCAGACATACTCCCTCTCTTGCCCTCTCATTCTCACTGACTCCCGCACATATACCTACACCGTATTCCCATTCTCTCATCCTTTCACCTTTCCATTTAGTTTCAGTCAATCCACATATATCCACTTTTGCATCCTCAAGCACCTGGACAATCTCTCTCTCTTTCACTTCATCATTCACTCCTCTCACATTCCACGCTCCTACTCTCAGAATGTCCTTTGTCCGTTCCTTAGTCGTCAACGTATGATCCGTCCGGGTCCGAGGCGCTTTATTTGCTTTTTTAGTTAGTTCTTTTTACGGGGTGGGGCACTAACCCACCACCAACCCTTTTAGTCGCCTCGTACGACAAGCAGGGATACTGGGGGAGTATTCTTGAAACCCCCCTACCCCCAGGGGGGGTAAATATGCGATATGCAAAATGAACTTGTAATGAACAGGTGCTTGGGGGTCTTACGGTGTAAAACTATTATGGAAAAGGCAATTTTAATTCTTTTACATCCAACTTAAACCTGGGGAATAAATCTATAAGGAGAACTATACTCGATTTTTTTCCAGCTGATGATCCACTTTCGTGAATGTGCCACCTGCACACTCCTGCCGCGTGATTGGTTGGTTTCAATTTCATACCTGAAGTATCATATTTCCAAAAAACAATTGTGCCTTATATTCCGATTCTCATAAATGCTGTTTTGCATTGCCATTGTACTATACAAACAGACATGAAACGAGTATGTATCTGTGCTTCACCCAAACGGACAAGGAATTTGAGGACGCTGAATTTGAATTGAAATATTTGTAAAGGTACAGAGTTGTTGCATCTCATATATATATATATATATATATATATATATATATATATATATATATATATACTTACGGATAATATGGGCGAAGGTATCGATGCAATGGAGTAGGTCTGATCCATAATGAAGTCTGACATCTTGCAAGACGAGACAACTTGTTTTTCCCTCCTGGACGTCTCTTGTTCCCCCCCCCCTCTCCTCTGTGGTGACTGTTCCATTCGCCTCTCCACTCGCTAATTTACATAGACTGGCAGTATTGTCTATTGTAGAAAGTGCCTAAGTATTACTATACAGTACCTTTTATTTGCACATACCCAGCTAAATGCGTTTATTTAATATATATATATATATATATATATATATATATATATATATATATATAGGGAGATGCAACAACTCTGTACCTGTCACAAATATTTCAATTCAAATTCAGCGTCCTCCAATTCATTGTCCGTTTGGGTGAAGCACAGATACATACTCGTTTCATGTCTGTTTGTATAGTACAATGGCAATGCAAAACAACATTTAAGAGAATTGGAATAAGAGGCACAATTGTTTTTTGGAAATATGATACTTCAGGTATGAAATTAAAACCAACCAATCACGCGGCAGGAGTGTGCAGGTGCCACATTCACGAAAGTGCATCATCAGCTGGAAAAAAATCGAGTATATATAACTACAAAGTGTTCCAAGCCTGCAAGAATACTGTCATAGTCGTCGCGTGCTCAGGCCTTATTTTCAGTCATGTTGGTTTTACCTTTTTATACAAATTCTGCTGCTGAAAAAAAATAAATAAATAAAATAAAAAATCTGAGTTTGATTCCCGGGCGGGCAGAGTCTTGGGCATAGTGCTGGTTCCCCATACTCATTCAGCAGTACAACTGGGGACCTGGCTGTAAATTCGACTGTTGTGTGTCGTTTTCTAGACGATTGTTGTGACTTGGTAAACACTGTGTCCTTTACGATAGGCATCCAATAGACAGGCATTAATCTAAACCGGTTGCTCTTCTTTTTCTCTTTCCTCCTCCTCCTCCTCCTACTCCTTCTCCTCCTCCTCTTCTTCTTCTTCTTCTTCTTCCTCCTCCTCCTCCTCCTCCTCCTCCTCCTCCTCTTGCTCCTGCTCCTCCGTTACGAGTTAGGGTGGCGCATGGTCGTGGCATTTACTTCTCTTTTACGTCACCTTCAGAAAGTGTAGGAACCTTCGAAACAGCGGCAAGTCTGAGGCGGCTATGTTGGCTGTGAGAAAATACCTATACTTCGTTCACCTTAACTTAGCAGAGATATTTTTTTCCTAATGCAGCTGATTTTCCGTAGCTTATTGGCAGGATATGACAATGCAATGACTCGACATCCTTTCCATAGCACTCTTGCGTGACCATACACTGTCCTGTTTAACTTGGCGTAAATCGGCATTTTATCATCTTGACTGTTGAGCTATAGAAGAGACTAACATTACAATATTATCTTCTTGACATGTAGCAGTGGCAGGTGTGTTGAGGTGTAGTAGGTTTGTCCACCAGTTCGTCGATCAATATACGCTTACCTCGATGCCTTATTCCTTAACTTATTTTTGCTCCCTCCATACCAGTTTTTTCACGTTTGGAAAGGTTTCTCGTGCTTCAAGAGCTACTGAAGGCGATTTCTAAGCCATTTTAGCACGAATGGTCTGTCCTAAGTTAAATAAATAGTACGTAAGTACGAAAAATCAGATCAGGAAAAAAATTACCGGGATCAAGAGATTAACTGGTCGGAGATTCGTTCGTTTGCAGTTTATTTCCCTAAGCTCAATGACAGAATAAGACGATGGCCTACGACTCTACATTCTGTCCGTAAAGATTCGTCGCAGTTGTTCTCTGTTCGCCGTAATTTGACATAAAATTGCCATCTCACCATCTGGAGTGCCAAGCTGTAATAGAATATTTACATGGGAATATGATACTGTTATCAAAGGAGCGCCACAGAAAGATTGCTGAGTATAGTAATATCCTGTAGTTCATTCACCTAAACCTGGAGGAAATTTTCGTCCTTTTACAACAAATTTTGTGTAGCTTTATTCGCAGTCAGATAAGCTACGACAAGTGTACTGCAAAGGGATGTGATTCTCCACATGCAATAGACTTATGCGGATACAGATTAAGATAGAAATAAGGAAAGACAGACAGAGAGAGGAACAAACAACATCACACTTTACTGCAACATAGTGAGTTAGGACAGGGAAAGGTAAGAGTACAGGGACAGGAACAAAAACGGAGACAAAGACTGAGACAGAGATAGAAACAGGGACAGAGAAAGACAGGAACAGAGGCAAGAGCAGGGACGGGGACAGGAAGAGGGAGGGGGACAAAGATTAGGTAGGGACGAAGACAGAGAGAGAGAGAGAGAGAGAGAGAGAGAGAAAGAGAGAAGGGGGGGGGGACAGGGGCAGGGTTGAGAGACAGGAACAGGCACGAAACGGAAAACATGCAGTGAAAGAGAAACGGACGTGGACTGGGAGGGGAACAGAGGAAAGAAAAGAAAGAAAAAAAAAAAAACTGGGAGAGACTGGGGACAGAATCATGAATGGACAGACAGACAGACCGAGACAGGCAGGGACAGGGGCGGACCACATCGCCCTCTCATTGTGGATGCACCATCTGTCCAGCTCAGAAAACAAGGTCGTGTTTGCAGGGACCTAAACTGCACAGGAATTGCATTACAAGACGGACCTCAAAACAAATGGTGAGGGTGTGCCTGGTGAGAAAAAAAAACAAAAAAAACTTTAGTCCGGTGAAGATTATTATTTTTTTTTCATTTCTTCCTTTCACTAGACGATATTATTCGACTAACAACTTATTTTTGAATTGAGAAGGTTAATGAATGCTATAATTAGCCCCTCCAGTTCGAGAAATCTCTCCCAAGTTGGATAAAATTACCCGAAACTAATATGAATTAAAGGAAAAACGGCAGGCGTTCAGCTCTTCAGTCGGATGACGTCATTTTACAGCATAGACTTGTTACTTCCTGACGATTTTGTTGATCTTAAAATTGTTCGTATATAATGGGTTAATGGAGACCATATCTAACTCATTTAGATCAAAAAGTTTTGCCTGAGATTAATAACACGCCTGTGGGTGAAAAGATAAAATTGAAAGTAGACGTCATCGGAATTAACATAGTTTAAAATATTTTCATTTTGTTTTCTAGCCTATTTTTATGTAAAAAAAAAAAAAAAAGAATCAAAGACTACAACCTTGTAATACTTGTACCTTCCTTAAAACACAGAATTGAGTACCCTTTCACTTCGAGTTGTCCCGACATATTGCATGAAAAGTCATAAGCCGTGGGAAAAATGAGTACAGTCTGTGGGAAACACGGTCCCAGAGTTTAGAACTACCATATGCAGTTGACTGAGAGTACAAGTTAACATTAGGATCAGAGAGTTCGAGAAAATAAAAGCCAGGTTGTATAGCAAGACAGGTGCTTTATGCTCTCGGCAGTAAGAAAGAAAGTCAAGCACAGAGTTCATAACAGTGACCAGAACAGTAAGAGAGAGAGAGAGAGAGAGAGAGAGAGAGTGTTACACAGATATAATGGCTACACAAATCTTACGGTTTCAAGTGGGCGATTGGGACTTTATGTTAATAGTAATAATTACATTCCAGTCATAAAACTGAGAAAAAAGGATAGTATAGCAGAAGGCAATACACAGTGTAGGAAATAACAGAAAAGTTTCACCTCCCAGAACTGAAAAGTATCCTGAAGGAAGTTTCATAGGATGAAGAGAAAGTTGTAACAGAATGAACTAAAATGGCACTCAGTAGAGCGCATACCTCCGCCAAGCCCCATCAAGCAGTTCCTTTTATTTCAGTCAAGTCTAATCCATTATGGAGAAGGACTACCCCCCTATAAAAGCATATTTAAATCCGCAAGATCCGGAATTTTATATGGATCCGCGCCAAACTGTACACATTCGTACATACCAACATCCTAAATATGCCTGATTTTTTTCATCAAGCTCCATGGAATATTCATTGAAAATTTACGAAAATGTCGAAAAATGCCCTATCTCGCAGCGTTAAAGAAAGTGAAAAAAAAAAAAAAAATCCTGGATCTGTACCTTCATACGGATCCGCACCAAAATTTAATGGTGTCTCTACTGGGTCAAGGCCCATTCTTCTACCAAGTTTCGTGGAAATCCGTCTTGTAGTTTTTGTGTAATCTTCTCACAAACAAACAAACCAACAAACAAACAATCGGACAGGCTTGAAAACATTACCTTCTTGGCGGAGGTTATAAACTAAATAGCCCTAAGGTAAGACTAAATATAAAGCCTAAACTAAAATTAAGTCATGTATCCATTTTTTAAAAATAACAGGTGTATAGCATGATGATTAAGTCCCACCACCTGCCATCTTCTGCGCATATAGCTACTCGTACGGCATGCTGCACTTACGTAGACACATTAATAGATACCAGGTATATTCTTACATTATTTTAATGTGTCCGATTCTTGACATTGGCTTCACAGCCTGCTCCCAAGGCCCAGTAGTCCTCCTACATACAATACACCTGTACATGTCTCCACTTTGGCTCAAACACCTACCGTTCATATTGAATACATGTTAGGGCTGTCTCATACAGGACTGGTGTATTGGTATTTGCTGGGGTATTTTTACGACATGTCGGCTGGTCTTCCGGTAGATCAGTAAAGTCTACTTTATGAAATTCAAATCCTTAAACTGTTTCCTGGCCCACCAGAGATTGAACTGGACTGCGGGCCACCTCTCTACCGATTCAACCCCCCTCCACCACCACCACACACACAAAAGCAATAGAACATACGTACGGTGTACACAAAGGGAACGCGGAACAGTGATCCCCAATATTACCCTCACGTCCATGGAGGGAGTTTGGAGGGGGGGTGTTTGGTCTGGTCGTCAGGTTACACCCGGATATACCTGCCTTTACAAGGCTGCCCTTCCCTGTTTGCCCCAGAAAGCGTTTATATACACGCAGACATGCGCACATATATGCATACCGGTATACATCTATGTATGCATATTTATGCATATTCTTACGCACTGAACATATACCGTATGTAAACTGCCACACACATTTATCTATTTTGTTCACACGTACACACATGAAGTACATGCACAAGCACAAATACATCTGTATATATATTAGCACATACCACACATGTATGCGTACGTGCACATACACACACACACACACACACCTGTAACGTAATTATCTGTAAGCAGTGTATGCTTAAATCTTGATGTAAGTACCTATATAATGCTAATTCCATCCAGATGGTTAAATGATCTATTTTTATAATTATTTCTTGTGTTGCATTCCACCACGTTCCTTACCATCATTCCATTCGTGAACGACTGAGAAGATGAGAAAGTTTTTGGTGATACCTACCCTGGATTTTTCTTTTACCATTTCCTCCAGCTGAAGATTAGTTATATTTTATAAAAGTTAGCTTTTTCAGCGGTACAGAAACACTTGAATGTATTAAAGCAATCGATTGGCTGCCCTCTAAGCCTACCTTTTGTATGAGAGTATACTGTAGTTTCAACTCCTTAAGCCTTCCATTTATAGCTTATGAGGCTAAGATTAACTTCGTAGCCCTTCACTGACCTGTCTTCAGCATCTCCGTATCCTTAACTGGATAAGTTGTCCAAAACTGTACCCAAAACTCTGAACGTGGTCTAACATCGCTTGTGTGCAACGGAATTAAAACATCCTTACTTTTGAAAGTAGAATGCCAGTTGATAAAGCCTAGAGCTATATATGCCCTTCCTGCGACTGCAGCACATTATCCCGAGGGCTTAAAATCATCTGAAATTATTTCACCTAAATACTTAACTTGCGAGACCTTGCTGATTACTTGACCCCGCATTTCATAAACATGTTTTCAATTTCAAACTTCACATTGCAAGATCTGACTTTTACTGAAGTTAAATGGCAGTTCTCACATCACCTCAGACCACTCAATAATTTAAGATTATTTTTTCAGATTAAGGCTGTCCTCCTCAGTTACCACTTTATTTCCAGTTCTAATCTCATTCACGGATTTAAAGATAAAACTGTTTATCCCTCCGTCGATAACATTAATAAACATAATAAACAAAACCGGTCGCAAAACTGAACCCTGGGAAACACCGCAGGTCACAGGTATCCAGTCTGACTCCACAACATTTATTGCTAAGCGTTGTTTCCTCTCACTTAGCCAACAGCTTTTCCATTCCGTCATTTCTAAGTGATCGTGTGTTTCTCAGTAGTTTGTTGTGTGGCATCTTATCAAACGCTTTCTGCTAGGCTAGAAATATATCCAACGGCCTGGTATTATTATACACACACACACACACACACACACACACACACACACACACACACACACACACACACACACACACACACACACACACACACACACACACACACAAGTACATTCGATTTTAGATCCAGTTAGAATGTTGGACAACGTTTTATTTTCCTCTTGTCCCTGTTCATTCAGCAGGACAGTTTGGGACTCGGTTGAAAGAGAGACTGGCGGGTCGTACTCATATTCTGTCGCGATGTTGGAGCAGCAAACTGTGACTGTTAGACATAGTAACTTTCATAATCAGTAGGCATAAATCTAGCCATCCTCCTTCTCCTCTTGAGGGTTGTTTTGCTGTTTTCAGGGGGTTGATGGCGATTTAGCAAAAAAATATCTATGAACTTTTCTACTTTATAGGCATTAAGTCTTCTTTTTCTTCTACTTCCTCTCTCTCTCTCTCTCTCTGAAAACAGCCCGTGCGTGGAGATAGAGACAATGAGTTTGGTGAGACGTAGTACGTGCCGTAAGAGTGTGGCTGAACACACTGGTATACCATTAGGATACATAAAACAACAGGATAGTAAGTTGGCAAGAGCACACCAGCTGCTCCTATTACTATTACTGCTGTTGCTACTATTCCTGTGTGAGTACAGTATATACTTACACTGCATATATATATATATATATATATATATATATATATATATATATATATATATATATATATATATATATATATATATATATATATATATATATATATATATATATATATATATATATATATATATATATATATATATATATATATATATATATATTATTATCTATCTGTCTACACACACACACACACACACACACACACACACACACACACACACACACACACACACACACTCTAGAAGGGGGTACCCGGCGTTGCCCGGGTCAAAAAGGAGAACACTCAATTCCTCTTTGTTCTAGTTCAATCGTTCTTTCTGCTCCAGAAAGATCATGTGCCACTTATGTTTTTGATGAAATATTATAAGAGGTCCAGGAACTTTTTAAGCTTTCGCAGACTAACGCACAGTATTTGTGCGCATTTGTTGACTATTACTGGTGACCTTAAATGACCTCGGAGGTCAACATCAGGTCCGAACTGGAGGTCATGTGAGTCACCATAGCAAAAATTGGGCTGCAGGGGTCCAGTCGTTCGAACGTGTATCACCGGTGACCTTAAATGACCTACGACCAGTGACCTCAAATGAATTCGAAGGTCAACCATCGAGATCGAGTGAGTCTCCATGCCAGAAACTGGGCTGCAGAGGTACCCGGCGTTTCCCAGACCAAAAAGTCAAACATTCTACCGGTGACCTCAATATATATATATATATATATATATATATATATATATATATATATATCCATCATCCAATCCTACGTTGCCCCATGAGGAGATTAGGAGCCCGGGGCTAGGCAGTTGGTTCTGACACTTAAGATGAGAGTGATCAACCTCACTCATCCCTGAGTGGCATTACTTGATCAATAAACCCCAACCATCCCTTGGATATAAACCTTCACCGACTCAATCCGATTGGAGCACAATAATTACCCACTAAACCACCAGGTGCCAAAATTTGGTTATATGGTTACCACCCAGCGTAGTAAATAGTTTCCTGGTGTACAGGAAACCATTTGGCTTGTCAATCAGTGTAGAGTCACCCATATGCAGAAGGAAAAGGAAAGAATGAAGGAATGAAAGACAGAAGAGGGAGTGTAAAGTCACCCGTAGGCAGAAGGGCGAGGAAAGAATGAAGGAAAGAAAGATAAAGGAAGATGGAAGGAGAAGGATGGAGGAGAGGACAGGGCAGACATCCAAGAGCAGCACTACATTGAGTGAGTGGATGGTGAGCGCCCCCACCTACCATATATATATATATATATATATATATATATATATATATATATACAGTATATATATATATATATATATATATGCAGATGATACTGTGTTGTTGGCACCAGGTGGTTTAGTGGGTAATTATGGCGTTCCAATCGGATTGAGCCGGTGAAGGTTTATATCCAAGGGATAGTTGGGATTTATTGCTCATGTAATGCCACCCAAGGATGAGTGAGGCTGGTCACTCTCATCTTAAATGTCAGGACCAACTTCCCTAGCCCTGGGCTCCTACGGTCCTCATGGGACAACGTAGGATTGGATGATGGATATATATATATATATATATATATATATATATATATATAGTGTGTGTGTGTGTGTGTGTGTGTGTGTGTGTGTGTGTGTGTGTGTGTGTGTGTGTGCGCGTGCGTGCGTGCGCGCGCGCCCGCGCTTAGATATTTCTTGTTACCAGACTAATGCATTCAAATTAGGAGGTCCTTAGTAATGAAAAGGTTAATCTCTTCCGCCAGATTAAGCTACATTTTTTTTACTGCTATTACACTCAGCTAATTTTGTTTAACAGAGGAGGGACTTTTCTAGCTTTAGGGGTTCGCTTAGTTAAAGATTTCGGTAGTCTTCAAGGAAACAAGAGAACACCTTATTTTGCAGCTTTCATTTTTTTTTCTTTTCCAAAGCCTTCATGTGATTCTTTTGAGTATCTGAGAGCATTTTTGAGTTTCGATTTTTTCTTTAATTCGCTTATAAGTTGCGAATAGTGCTTAAAAAGCTGATTTTCTTTAATCTCCAACGTCGCCGAGATAGACGGACGCCATCTTATGCGTCGAAGACAAACGAACGCCATCGTAGAACGCCATTACTGACTCGAAATTACCCTTCTCATTGCTGATGTATCTAAACCTAACCTAGTTTTTCATACCTAACCCAACACAATTTATGCTGTTCCACCATCGTAACCTAATTTAACCTATTAGCCTATTTTATTCTAGCCTAACCAAACGTAACATAACCTAACGTAACCTGTCCCTTATTGTAATAGTTTTTTCCCCTGTTTACTGATAAATCCTCTTCATAATTGAAAACACACTTCTGTACATCTTTACAAACTCTCTGAAGCATTTCAAAGGTTAATTATTATTGTTATTATTGTTATTTTATTATTATTATTATTATTATTATTATTATTATTATTATTAAGGTTGAGATCGAGGGATGGAGAGGTATAATAGAGAGGGTGTGTGTGAGCTGGGAGCAGGGAAATGAAATGGCGGGAGACGGGGCGACAAGGAGGTGATTTGTTTGTGGCCACCCCTTGCGGGATTAAGGCGTCTGGCAATAGATAGATAGATAGAGTATTATCATTATTATTATTTTTTTTGGGGGGGAGGGTAAGAGGTCTTCGTATTTCTCCATGAAAATTTCCAAGATTTTTTACAAAGATGAATATAATCGTTTGGAGGAGCCGGTATTATTGTGTAAAACGAAGTCAACACCTTAAATGGCTTAGGCATATTGAAGGCTACATCTAACGCCTCCATCATGAAAAATATCTGACATTTATAAAATCATCTCTTCGACAGCCAGAATGAAAGACACGGTACAGAAGTTTTCCCTTTGTCCTTGTTCACCCTATAATGCAATTCGGAACTTATATATCAATTCGACTGTTGCCGGTCGTATTCCAGGGGAAGATTGTGACTTAGTAAAAGCTGCTAGTCTACCTAAAAGACCCTAGGGCAGGTGAGAGGCATTAACACTATGCACCCGACTTTTCTTTCTTTTTGTTAAGTAATTATTTCCTTTCGTGTAATTCTGCCTAAGTCTCTCGGTTCCAAAGCCCTCTTCTTTGCAGTAACTGTCTCATCACTTTTATTCTGGAGTCTCATTCTTTCTTCCACTTTTTCCTTTGGTCCACACAGAAATTCTTTTATTCTCACCGGTCTTGCATTTCTCTCTCTCACCTTTTTTTCTTTCACAATTACACTTATATGTAGTTTCCTTCACACATGTATCCTAAACCATTCACACATACTTTAGCACATTTTAATAACCTTCCACATAATGGTATTTATCCCTCTCTCTCTCTCTCTCTCTCTCTCTCACACACACACACACACACACACACACACACACACACACACACACACACACACACACACACACACACACACACACACACACACACACATACACACACACACACACACACACACACACACACACACACACACACACACACACACACACACACACACACACACACACACACACACACACACCTCAGCACCCCATCTCGCCTCATATTTTCTTAGGATTTTCCCTCCAGCATCCCATCATTTTGCCTCTTCTTTCCTGCCTTTAATTTACACCCTTGTTTTTTCCTTCATTTTCAGAAGTTAGAGAGAGAGAGAGAGAGAGAGAGAGAGAGAGAGAGAGAGAGAGAGAGAGAGAATTATCCCTTTCTATTATCTGGCTAAATATACGAATCTTCTATATGATGCCTGATGGTCTAGTGGTTAGAATGCCCTATCCGGGAAAAGACGACTTTGAATCGGTGTTATCCCCATGAGGGGAGTGGGCGAGTTCGGATCATGTAATGCTGCAAAAGGAAATAAGTTGGTCATCTACCCTTGAATGAATTGGACTGCAGTAGCCTAGCCTCGTTCCCCTACGCCATGGAGGTGTTGATAAGAGATTGACTGTCAACGTACTCATATATTTAGGTCTAGGCGGGGAGGGTGAGCCAGTGGTGTAATGGTTAGCACATCACGTCCGCAAATGGAAGAAAAACCGTGTTGATTCCCTGGCCCGATTTCAGTCTTGTATACCATTTTTGCACTAGGGGCTAAATTTTATCTTCCCGAGATTTTCATATTTCTCTCTCTCTCTCTCTCTCTCTCTCTCTCTCTTTCTCACCTAACTTAATCTATCCTAGCTTATTCTAACCTTGCAGTTAAACAAATTTGTCTAACGAACTAACCTAACCTGATACTAATAGAACAAAATAACCTAACCTAGAATCTCCTGAATAAGAAAGTGCAAAGGACGGAAATCAGTGGCCCGGTCAGACTCTTGGATAAAGTGTCTCTTCTTTATCCCTTCTCATCCAGAAGTGCAGTGCAGTACCTGGATGTAAGATGAGTTGTTGTTTTTAGTATTGCAGGGAAAAATTGTGACTTAAAAATTGATTATCTGCCCAAAGACCCTTGTGCAGCCGATGGGCACTAACTCTATACCTTCTTTTCTCTTGATTTCAATGGCAAAAATTATATCCACATGTTGACTTATTGTGCCTTGAAGAAACAGTGTCAGTAGTTCTGTGTAATTTCTTTCATTTATAACATCATCATCTTAACTACCGCCGCCATGTTTGTATATACAGTGAGTCCCGTGAGATTTATATTTTAGAAACTTTTTCGATGCTTTCCCTAGTGATGACTCTTAATTAAAAAAAAAAAAAATACTGTAACAAACATGAGTCCAAATCTCAACCGTTACGGAGCTGAGGTTACTCGGTTAATTACGGGAGGGGGGGAGGGTTGACAGTGTTCACCCTTGAGGTCATCAGTAATTGTAACTCCTTAACGGTTGAGAATTGCAAACATGTTGATATAGCATTTTTCATTCAAAAGTAGCTCTATAATTAGAGGGCCCCCCAAGGGGAAAATCACACCATCCGCCAGCCGATACATATGTAGCGTGGCGCGGAATATAACCTTCACCTTGACCTACTTTCACCAATTTCGAACTCGTAGGAGATTTTCATCCCTACCACACACCTGTAAAGTTTTGTGCTGATATCTTGAGCGGTTGCGAAGTTATCGTGGTAACAGACACACTGACCTTGACCTACTTTCACCAGTTTCGAACACGTGATCGCTTTTTTTCCATACTACACATTTATAGAATTTTGTGATTATATCTTGAGCTGATGCGAAGTTATCGTGCTAACACACACACACACACACACACACACACACACACACACACACACACACACACACACACACACACACACAACAATACCAGTTTCACTGTCGCGGCTGGTAATAACGTCAAGTTTAGAGTCTCGCGGGGCATTATTCATCCAAGTATGTATGTATGTGGCGCACCCCGAGCCCTGAGACTGCACCACTGAGAATCCACAAACTGACGTTCCCAGTATTGTGGGTATGCTTGTGCGTGTCCACGTGTTTGCCTCCGTGCGTGTTTGTGCGTGCGCCAATGAATGTCTTTGTACGTGTGTGTGTGTATATGTGTGTGTGTGTGTGTGTGTGTGTGTGTGTGTGTGTGTGTGTGTGAGAGAGAGAGAGAGAGAGAGAGAGAGAGAGAGAATGATGTCAGTTGAGTTTTTTTCGCTGCTTATGTGTTTAACAACCCTGGCAAGTCAAGGCCACACAGAGAATGCACTTTATTTTAGGTCATGGCGGTGTCACATCTTTATTGCCCTACCGAAAGCGTCAGGCCTGGGACTAGGATAATTATTCTATATTTTTAAGAGAAGAAATTGGCCACTCTAGTTCCCGCGAGTGGCTTCATATGAACAGTAAATTCCAATCAGCCCTTGTATATAGTAAATCATGGAACACATCCAGTTGGAACATCCTAATTCACTAGACCACCAGTTATCAGTGTGTTATTTCAAGACAGTATTAAAAGTATATTTACAATAAGCACTGGCCTCTGTACTGATCCATCTATTACAATGACTCTCTTCAAAGTTCGTTCTTCCCCTTTTATATGATTAGATTAAGCTTGGGGGGGGGTCTTCTGAATTAAGCAGAATAGTGAAGGCTGTATCTAACTACTCCTGTTCGAAAAATCTCCCGAAGGGTTTATTGAATCGTCTAAAAATAACAAGGCGTCACTTATCTAGCTTTTTCAGCCAACCATCTACCCTCACAACTTGGCGGACTACCAAATACATCTTATCGTCGTCCTCTCGCTCATTCTGTCACCTTCCATCTGCCTCATTCCTCTACCCCTCCTCCACTACTCTCCTCCCTGCACTCTCCTCCTGTTGATAAGGTCACTCTCCATTTTTTTTTCTCTCCTGCTTACCTCCCTCACTTCTCTCTCTCTTCCCTTCTCTCATCTGTGTCTCATCATTTCCCTCTCCCATTACCTCTTTCTACCCAAACCTCCCTCACAGCTCACATCCCTTCCCCATAATTTTCAATACCCCATGAACCACCATCCTAACCTCTCATCACTCACATTCCTCTCTTCTGACCTCTTTTACCCACACCTCGTTTACCCCTCACTATCCTAACCCCTCTTCCTTCACCTCCCTTAACCTCACCTCCCTCAACCTTCACCTCCCTTATCCTTCACGGCCTAAACCCCTCACCTCCCTCCTCACCTAACTCACCATCCTTACCCTTCATCTCTCACCTCCCTCACCCGTCACCTCACCATCCTAACCCCTCAAACCTCGCCTCCCTTTCCCATCAGCACCCTAACCCCTCACACCCACACCTCTCAACCCTCATCCCTTACCCTCCTCATAACCCTCACTCATCACCTATCATCCTCATCCATCACCACCCTCACATATCATCACCCTCACCCATCACCACCCTCACAACGCTCATCCATTACCACCCTCACCTCTCATCACACTCAGTCGCTCAGCCCACATCACCTTGACATTATCACCATCCTCACCTCTCACCACTCTCACCTCTCACCACCCTCACCCATAACCACCCTCAACCATCGTCACCCTTACCCTACACACCTATCACCTATCACCAACCACACCTATCACCTCCCTCTCCCCTCATCACTCTCACCCCTCACCTCCCTCCCTCCAAACCTACTTCACTCCTCACCTTCATCACCCCTTATCACTCTCTCCTCTCATCTCCCTGACTCTTCGCCACCCTTCCCTTCCTCATTCCTCACTTCTCATCTCAATCACCCTTCACCAACCTAACCTTCTCAACCACTGACCCCCTACTTCCACCCCTCACTCCCATACCCCTCACTCATCACCTCCCTCACTCCTATCTTCACGTCCCTCACCCTTCACCTCCTTCACCCCTCACCCTTCACCTCCCTCATCCCTCGTCTCATTCACCCCTCATCATTTCACCTCCCTCACCCCTCACATCCCTCCTCCTTCACCACCCTAACATCTCACCTCCCTCACCTCTCACCTCCCTCACATCTCACTCCCCTCACCCCTCCTCTCCCTGACCTCTCCTCTTCCTCACCCCTCCTATCCCTCACCTCTCATCTCCCTCACCCCTCACCTTCCTCACCTCTTACTGCCTCCCTCACACCTTACTGCCCTCATCTCTCCTCTCCCTCACCTCTCACCTCCCTCACCCTTCACCTCCCTCACCCCTCATCTCCCTCACCTCTCACCTCTCTCACCCCTCATCTCCCTTACCTCTCACCTCCCTCAACTCTCACTTCTAACCCTTCTACCGTGTGTGTGTGTGTGTGTGTGTGTGTGTGTGTGTGTGTGTGTGTATGTGCGTTTGTGATATTATGTGTGTGTGTGTGTGTGTGTGTGACAGTGCGCGAATGAGAGAGGGTGAGGCCTTTTCCTTTCACTACAATGACGTCTTTTATTACAAGTATATTCTGACTACTTGCCGTCGATTTTACTCATCTTTGCGTCATCCTTCCTCACTACAGGGATGAAAGCAGCGTC
>NC_137033.1:38366206-38458706 GCF_032717465.1 Coenobita brevimanus
TGCTACCTATCTCCTGCATCTCACATTAATCTGCAGTCATTAATGATAACAAAGCCCAACCTTGTAGTGAAAAAGGCAATCTGTTTCGTGTGGGTGGACTGCTGGTCGTCCAGAACTGGAGTATGAAATCCGTAACCAGATTCTGTTATGCTTAAATAAAACAAAAGAAAACTAACGTGTGCAGAGATTTCAGCTTCATGTTAAATTCTCATAAAACAGATCTGACAGCAGGTTGGATGCATTACCTAAATGACATGTCCAGCACATCAGGGTGAGTACCACGTTACTTTTGCAACACACACACACACACACACACACACACACACACACACACACACACACACACACACACACACACACACACACACACACACACTCAATCGATCAGTCACTCAATCAGTCACTCAGTCAGTCAATCAGTCACTCAGTCAGTCAATCAGTCAACCAACAACAACAAAACAACAACAACAACAACAACAACAACAAACTAATACTAGCACTAATCCTCCTCTTTCCCCTTGACGGCCAAGAAAGATGCATGGAACCACTGTCTGACTCACTTCATTTCTGTAATATTCGTGACCTTTCCTATGATTTTCTTTCTGTTGAACGCCATCTTTCATCCTCTAAACTTCACTTTCTCTTCCTTACAAAGACTCAGCTGTCTGAGGTGACTGATAGGAAACCCTTCTCCATCCTCCTATCTATACCATCCATCATCCAATCCTACGTTGCCCCATGAGGAGCGTAGAAGCCCGGGTCTAGACAAAGGTCCTGACATTTAAGATGAAAGTGACCAACCTCACTCATCCCTGAGTGGCATTACGTGAGCAATAAACCCCAATCACCCCTTGGATATAAACCTTAACTGCTCAATCCGACTGGAGCACAATAATTACCCACTAAACCACCAGGCGCCAAAATTTGGTTATATGGTTACCACCCAGCACAGGAAACCATTTGGCTTGTCACTCAGTGTAGAGTCACCCACAGGCAGAAGGAAGAGGAAAGAATGAAGGAATGAAAGACAGAAGATGGAGTATAAAGTCACCCGCAGTCAGAAAGACGAGGAAAGAATGAAGGAAAGAAAGACAGAAGAAGATGGAAGGAAAGAAGGATGGAGGAGAGGACAGGGCAGACATCTGAGAGCAGCACTACACTGAGTGAGTGGATGGTGAGCGCCCTCCTACTTTCTCTATATACACTTCAAGGCCAAAGGTGCCTGTTGTGTATAGGCTATACATGCAACAACATGCCTTGCTCTTGTGTTCCTGAACTTGAATCTTCTGAATTCCCTGCTACTGGCTTCGGCTGTTCTGTCATTCTCTGACTGTAGAAATATTTGTGCTGTGTGTTTATCCCCTAATTCTACTGACTACGAAAAATTCTTTGACTGCCTTAATTCTAAGATGGAACACATCCTATCAATTTTACTTTTCTCTGAAAGCTCCATTCTAGGTGATTTAAATGTTCACACCTCCTCTGGCTCTCCTCTTCTTTCACTGATCCACCTGGTGAACAAGCCTACATCTTTTCTATCCTTAATGACCTAGAGCAGCTTCCCATATCACTGACCACCTTGGAGAGAGTTCCAGCAAACTTGACCTTCTCCTTACGACTAATCTTTCAGTTTACACTGTTAATCTTATTTCTCCGTTGGGCTCCTCTGAACACAACCTTATCACTTTAACCTGTCCTATCACTCCAGTGAGGCCTGTGGACCCTCCTAAGAAACAGCAGCTGAAGTACTTTGGAGCTGCTGATTGGGAGACCCTCACACAGTACTTCTTTGATTTTCCATGGAATGATTATTGCTTTCATGGTCGACAGCCGTCTAAGTCTGCCTCGCACATTAGAGAGGTTATTCTCTTGGCCATGGAAGCATACATTTCTTTCTATTATCTTGAGACTAATACAATAAAAAAAGAAATGGTGTGATCATGCTTGTTCTCATGACGTCCACAACAAGGAGAAGGCCTACAAAAGGTACCAGAGCCAACCCACCCCTGAATGTCATCTCTCTTATATTTCCACATGGAATCGTGCTAAGTCTGTTCTTCATTCTGCTGAAAATAATTTCATTCATACGAAATGCTCAGAACTCTCTAACTTAAATTCTCCCTGCTATTTGTTATTTGTTAGGGTGAGTGTAGCCTATACACTGTATATACACTGTATATGGCTAGTGAGGGAGTGATCGCCCTCTACCTACACAGATCAAAAGCCCTCGGGAGCAGGGGGGTGGTTGCTTTCTCAGGCAGAGGAACTCCTTGAGAGTGAAATGGCTGGGAAGCATGCCGGCACGTGACTGGCTACAGCATAGCTGAGTCTTTCTGGTGTGGGCAATCAGGCAAGTTAGCTGCCTACTGCGACTGCAACACAATGGCGAGGTGTTCAGGAAGTTAGCCAAAGAAACCTTGATGGACTCTGAAAGAACAATAATGGCCCCCAGTCCCGTGCAGCCCTTAAATGGGCAGGGGGTGCTAAGAATCTCACGGTTGCCTCAGTTACAATCTAATTCCTTTGTCAATGCAAAAAATACAATTAAAATTGGTAACTGGAATGTGAGAACGCTATATCATGACGGTAAAATCGATGAGTTAGTGAAGGTTTTTCAAAATTACGGACTTGATATTTGTGCTCTGACAGAAACTAGATTAACTGGAGTTGATAAGATGGATTTGGAGGATGGTATACGTTTATTGATATCTGGCCGACAGGACGGAATGCATTATCAGGGAGTAGGATTGATGCTGGGTTGTAAAGCAAAGAAGGCTTTATGTGAGTGGGATCCTATAGATGAGCGATTGCTATACGCACGGTTTAAATCAAATCATGGCAACATCAGTCTGTTTGTGTGTTATGCACCTACTAATGATGCACTCGATGAAAGGAAAGACACATTTTATGAAAAGTTGCAAGAAGGAGTAGGAAGGGTACCTAGACATGATGTTTTGATCTGCGTTGGAGACTTTAATGCAGTAATGGGCTGTTCAAATGAGGGATTTGAGGCATGTATGGGTAAGATGGGAGTTGGTAGTAGGATGAGTGAAAACGGAGTGAGGTTTGGAAGCTTCTGTCTAGCAAATGACTTAGTCATCGGGGGCACACTCTTTCAGCATTGCAATATACACAAGACAACTTGGGTGTCGCCGTGTGGAAAATATAAAAATCAGATTGATCACATAGATATCAGTAGGAGGCATAGAAGTTCTCTTATAGATGTTCATGTTAAACGTGGAGCGGATATTGGTAGTGACCATCAACTCAGCATTGCAAAAATAAGGTTTAAACTTAAAAATCAGAAGAAGGAAAAATCTGGTGTTGGTAGATACGATATTGTTAAGCTTAGAAGAGAAGGAGAAGAAAAGGAGGAATTCAGATTAGAATGCAGAAATAGGTTTTTGGTGTTGGAAACGTTGGAAGAGGGGGAGAGAAGTGTAGATGAGATGTGGGAGGATGTGAACAAAGTTTTGCATGAGACTGCTGAATGTACGATTGGAAGGAGACATAGATTCAGGAGAAAGAAATGGATATCAGAGGAAACGTGGGATATGATAAAAAAGAGAGGTGAGGCTAAATTGAGGAGTGAGATGCAATGCGTTGATGAACGAGAGATTGAATTAGCAAGAGCTGCGTACTGGAGTTTGAATTCAGAAGTAAGAAGGTTAGCTAGGAGAGATAAAAGAAGATGTGTGGATGAAAAGGTTGCAGAGACTGAAATCCTAATAAACAAAAATGATGGACAGAGTCAAAGAATAGCATATGAATCGATTAGAGAACTGAGTGGTAATGCAGGTAAACGCAAGGAAATACCAATTAGAGACAGGGAAGGAAATTTATTGACCAAAGATGGAGATATTAAAAATAGATGGAAAGAGCATTTTGAGACAGTTCTTAATAGACCAATACCACCAGAAGAGGATATACCGTCTGCTCAGGAAGATTTAAATATAGAAACAGGAGAGTTGAGGCCTGCAGAAGTGGAGAAAGCAGTAAAACAGTTAAAGAATAATAAGGCACCAGGGGAGGATGGTTTATTTCCGGAAATGTTTAAAGTGGAGGGGGATAGATTAATTATGATCTTGACCAAGCTATTCAATAAGATATGGGTGACGGGGTTACTACCATCAGTTTGGAAGAATGGTGTAATTGTTAAAGTTCCGAAGAAAGGAGACCTGAGTGAATGTGGTAATTGGAGGGGAATCTCTTTGTCACCGATAGCTTTGAAAGTTTTCAGTAGAGTGTTGTTAAATAGGTTGGAGCCGGTGGTTGAGGGTATTCTGAGGGATGAACAGGCTGGTTTTAGAAAGGGACGTGGTTGCAATGATCAGATCTTTATAGTTAGGCATTTGATGCAGCAAGTTAATGAAATGAGAGTACCGTTAAGTCTTTGTTTTGTTGATTTTGAAAAGGCTTTTGATAGTGTTTCGAGAGAGTCTATGGGGAAGATCATGAGACATTATGGAATACCAGAGGAGTTTGTGAGGGTCATTATGAACATGCATGAGGACACATTTTGTAAAGTGATGGTTGATGGTTGTCTGAGTGATTCGTTTGAAGTCAAGTCCGGAGTAATTCAAGGTGGTGTTCTATCGCCTTTTCTATTTATATTGGTCATTGATTACATTATGAAACGTGTTGGAACAGAAACCGGTGCAGGTATACTTTGGGGAGAGAACAGGAAACTTTTGGATTTAGATTATGCAGATGATATAGTTTTGATTTGTGATGGGCCAGAAGAGATGCAGAGAGTGTTGGACTGTTTGGTGAGTGAAGGTCGCAAGGTGGGTTTGGTTATTAATTGTGGAAAAACTGAAATAATCAATATGAATATGGAAAATGCGCAGGAATGTGTAATTGGAGGTATGGTTGTAAAGCAAGTTGATAGGTTTAAATATTTAGGTACTTATTTAGCCAAGGATGGTTCTTTGAACTTCGAATTCGAGGAAAGGTTAAAGAAGGCTAATCAGGCAATGGGAATGCTTAAAAATATTTGGAATAATAACAATTTCTCTGTGCATACAAAAATCAAACTTTATAAGGTAATGGTTAGGAGTATCTTAATTTATGGACACGAGTCTTGGTACAGCACAGTGACTATGGAAAATAAATTCTTGGTGTTTGAAAATAAAGCACTTAGAAGAATATTAGGAGTTAAGTGGTGGGAAAGGATACCAAATAGTAGAATTAGAGAAATAACGGGAGTGCAGCCGATCGATGAATATGTTAGATTCTCACGATGGAAGTGGCTAGGACATGTGTATAGGAGACAGGGAATAGTACGAGGTACACCAGGGTGGGTGGCACCTGGTAGGAGAGGTAGAGGAAGGCCAAAAGAGACGTGGGTGAGGACAATGAGACGGGAAGCAGAATCCCCGAGGGTGCCACAGGAAATGATTGATTGACTGATTGATTGATTGATTGATTTGTGGCACCTCGCCAAAAATCTTTCTAACAGCTTTATTTCGTCATCCTTCCCTCATCTTTTCCACTCTGATGGTTCTATAGCTGTTTCTTACTACTGATAATGCAAAACTTGTTGCTCAGACTTTCCCCTCCAGTTCCATCTCAGACGATTCCACTGCTGTTCCTCCATCACTTCCCCTTTCTGACATGTTCATGGCCAACATTTAAATTTCTTCAATTGGTGTGTTTTCTGCCATCACTGGCTTCAGTACTAACAAGGGATATGGACCTGATGGGGTACCTCCTGTTTAGTCCTCAAGTATTGTGTTTACACCTTTCCTAGGTAAACTCTTTCGCCTTTATCTGTCAACTTATATCTTTCTTTCTTCTTGGAAGTTTACCCTCATTCAGCCTGTCCCAAAGAGGGGTGACTATTCCCAGTCCCCTAAATATCGCCCAATAGCTTTAGCGTCCTGTATTTTAAAGGTTTTTGATCTGTTCATTAAAAAAAATTATAGCGCCTTTTCTATCACAACCTTCTCTATGATCGTCAGTATGGGTTCCACCAGGGATACTCCACTGGTGATCTTCTCACCTTCCTTACCGAATCCTGGCCATCCTCCTTTTGGGACCTCGGCATAAGCTTTGCCATTGCACTTGACATCTCAAAGGCTTTCGATCGAATCTGGCATAAGTCTTTACTTGCCAAAGTGCCCTCTTACGGTTAGCATCCTTCTATCTGTGCCTTCATCTCTAGCCTCGTATCTGGTTCATTCTGTAGCTGCTATTGTAGATGGCCACCATTCTTCTTCTAGAGCTGTCAACAGTGGTGTTCCTTAGGACTCTGTCCTGTCTCCAACTCTCTTCCTTCTATCTATCAGTGACCTTCTACACAGTACCTCTAACCCTATCCACTCATACACTGATGACTCCACCTTCATCTTTCCTTCTGCTTCTCGCAGTATCCATCTCAACAGTTATTTCAGCAAACAAGGGATGGGGCTATGGCACACCTAATTTCTGGCTTGGCTAATATATCTGATTGGGGTAAAAGCAATCTTGTTGTTTTTAATGCATCAAAAACTCAGTTCTTACATCTTTCAACCTGTCAAACGCTTTTGCAGGTGTGTCCTCAAATTTTTAACAATACTTTATCTAACTCAATCCTGCATCATCTTTAAACATGCTTGGGGATTCATTCTCTTGGGATTTATTTTGGAAAAATCACACTACCTCTCTTGTAAAATCTATTTCCAAAATATTAGGTGTGCTAAGCCTACTTGATGCTATCTTTACCTTTGTACAGTTGTTGACTTTATCCAGGAGTCTTATTCTCCCTTGTGTTGAGCACAGCTCTCGAGTATGGGAAAGATCCCCACAATAGCCCTTCTCAGCAAGGTGGAGTCAATCTTTAGCCTCTGTCTCCGTGTTGCACTGTTGCATCTTTATCTCTTTTTTTACCCCTACTTCAATGGTCACTGTTCCTCTGAACTGTCTGCTTGCATCCCGCTATCACTATGTAGGGCGCATAGCACCCATCTAGCAGCAAACTCTAATGCCTTTGCTGTTCAACCCTGTAATGCAAGACTTAGCCATTATTCCCAGTCCTTCATGTATGCAACATGTCAGCTCTGGAACTGTTTTTCTCTGTCTGTATTTCTTACTTCCCATGACCTCCAGTCTTTATAATGCTTTGTGTCCAGGCATCTCGAAATGAACTGATTTTGATTATGGCCCTCTGTCGTCTTGTTTTTATTTTTCTTGGAGGGAGCAATCTTATGGGCTTCTAGTCTCTTGTTCCTTCTTCCTTACATAAAAGATCGAATCTGGAGGGTCTCCTAAGGTTTTTCCATCATGTAAACGTTGCTGTGAATACAGAGTGGTCCACAACGGAACTGTTGCCCTAATACTTCGATATCCAGTTCTTTGATTATTTTTCGCCTGACGGAACTGGCCCACACTCACAACTTGAGCACTAAGTCGTCGTTGCATGGATTTCTATGCGCCTTAGTGATGAGGCAGGAATAAGTGTCCTTGGGTGATGTAAGAAAGTAATTATGTCTTCGAGCATTCGTAGGCCGCAGTGTGTTCTGTGCCTGGAGAGACTAATACGGGAATAAGGGTGGTAGTTGTGTGACTTCTAGGATTTCGTAGAACCTCTTCATTAGCGACTTATTCTACAGTTTACACCTTAATATATTTTTGGATGTTGCTGATGGAAACTGTCCCAATATGATGAAGGTATAATTAACAAAAATGAGCATCTTGAGGTGTAACTTGCAAAACATATATATCGCATAGGCAGAGGTGTTACGAAACCTCTTTTGTCACTTGTAATACAGGTTATAGGGTAGAATTTCAGTGGTATAGGAGGCCTTATAACATTTCTTCCTTAGCTATTGTTGCATTTTACACCTTACTGGGGAGCGCGGTAGCTCGGTGGTAGGGTGTCGGGCTCGTAATCGTGAGGTTGCGAGTTCGCGCCCCACCCGGTGGCTGCCGTGCTGGGAGGGGTAGCGCTCTCCTGTAACCCTAGCAGGGCTATATGTTCTGATGAGGTCTAGCTCGGGGATTAATCTCATTTACACCTTACTGTTTACTTGCATGAAATTATCCTGTTCTAAAAACAACATAGCTTGCACAACAACATACAATACTGATCCGTAATATGCATCATAATTTGCTAAGGAAGTGGTACCACGGAATCTTCAGAGGGAGTTATAATACGCTCCTTAATGTTGTATTTTGTTCACCTAACGCTGATTGAACAAGCAAATGGAAGTTTGGTAATGCACCATACCAAGACAGGCTGAAGAAGTGATATGAAGTTCTGACTAGGTACAGATATGCAACAAAAGATAGTGACATTCTCCATTTACTTAAACTTGGCCTGAAAATCCAATTTCAATGCCAATTGTAACAATAAATTAACACCATAGTGCCAGTAGAGTGCACTTTGTCAGCGCATGATGAGCGAGTGAGCATTTATACACTCGCTCCAGAAAGAATCGGTGCAGAATATGTGTTAAATGGAACAAAGGAAACTAGAAGTTGCGGTTCTATCCTTCCACACACAGGCATCCCAGAAGATAGATGACTGCTGTATCAGATACCTCTTGTGTTTTTCAGAACGAGTAGGGAATGGCCGTAAATGTTGTAATATATACAGGTATTAACGGGCTGTCACTGCCACATGGTCGAATAATTCTGGATGGCATTGAACCCACAGTGCACCGATACTTTCTGGAGCTAGTGTACATATGCCTGTCATCATAGTTTCATCTTGGTGTAAACTTTCAACATTAGTGAGGTGGTTGAACAATAACAGAAGAATAATTGAGCTGAAATATTTACTTTCTCATGTTTTCTCTCTCTCACGTTTTCCCTCTGGATTTGCATATGGCAAGGCACCATAGCATTTATCACATGCGCAATGTTCACTTCTCTGCCCCTGACTTGTTGTGTCAATGAACTGCAAACTGTCAGTAATGGTGTGGCTATTGATCGAATGATAAAACCCAGAAATGGGGCAATTACTATTGCAGATTTCACTCCCTAAACATAGAAAAAAACGTTCATGCAAGATAATGAGCGTAATATCTGATATGTAATTGTTAGAATTAATGCAAAGAACATAGCGTTATGACAGGAAATCTTTTTTATTTTGACTTCATAGTGAAGCATTTCAATTGAAGCCCTCTGTACATTCCTTTGAAAAGCTGGGATTCCACGGGGTTTTTAGGATCTCATGAGTAAATATATAACTAAAAACAAAATTTACCTGTGGAAAGAATCTCTTCTCTATCTCATGTAGTAGAAAATTTATTAGCCTCTGATAACTATCGTAGTTGGGCCGTGTTGTACCGGGCCGAGCCGGATCATGTTGGGCTGCTCATTTTTCAGCTGAATATAGAGTAAACATCGGTGCACTCACTCGCTTATAATGACAGTAGTCACGCGCCGTAGTATGGTGTAAGTCATGAAGAAGTGAAATGGTATGGACGTAAAGTCGAAGTATTGTCTTTTCTGCTATTGCGTTACGTGAAATAAGCTCCGAAATGATGAATACCTAGACCAAGCTAAGTGAAAAGAGCTTTAGTAGGGAGTGAAATGGTGTAGATTTGATTTTTTTCTTTTTTTTCAATGAACGTTTTAGCACTGTGGGCACCCTCCAGTGCCATACCGAAGAAGCAAAATATAGGAAAACAAGGTCAGTGCTTTCTGGCAAGAGTTTGAACCCAGCCTCATCAGAACTTCACTGTCTCGTAAATCTATACCCACTTCTCATCTCTTTTCCTTTGCCCACTAAATCCGACGACATATCCCATATTTATTGGTGCTGTGTTTAGACATCTTTTCTCAGTTAAGGGTGAGAAACCAGGTTCTGAAGAGGCTAGTGAAGCCTCAACTCTATCACAACAGGGACAAATGGCATTTGTAGCAAGTAAATAAACCCATGAGAGAGCTATCTTGATTTTTACAAAATATTGAAGGATCTAGCATGGTGCCCCCCTCCAACCTTGGCAGAGAGTTATAGTAAGACCTAGTCCTTAGCATAGTGTCACCTGAGAATTCAAGGGGTTTTACCACCCACGTTGCAAAGCGAGCAGATTGGTAATGTTTTCAGTTGTGAGGGTGGTTGGCTGGCATTGTTTGTGTGTGGGGGTAAACAAGATATCGCATGAAAGGCTTGAGTTATCAACATGAAACTACCAGGGTATCAAGATATAAGCAAAATCTTGGAGGAGTTCGAAAATGGGCACTCGGGGTCAAGGTCAAGGTCGCCAAAGTGGTTGCCAAATGTCAACTACTTGACCTTTGGTGACCTTGACCTTGACCTCAAGTGCCCATTTTCGAACTCGTCCAAGATTTTGGCCATATCTTGATACCCTGAAATCATGTTGATAGCACAAGACATTCATGAGATATCTTGTTTACCCACACATAAACAAAGCCAGCCAGCTAACCTCACAGCTGAAAACATTGCCACTCCACTCACCACTTGCATTGCGAAGCGAGCGGAGTGGTAATATTTTCAGTTGTGAGGTTGGCTGGCTAGCCATGTCTGTTTGTGTTTTACATCTTGAATTTGCATCAAAACAGAAATCTATCTATCTATCTATTGCCAGACGCCTCAATCCCGTTTGGGGTGGCCACAAACAAATCGCCTCCAAGTCGCCCTGTCCCCCGCCATTTCACTGCCCTGCTCCCAACTCACACCCCCCTCTCTCATATACCTCTCCACCCCATCCCTCCATCTCATCCTCGACCTCCCCTTCCCTCTTCCCCCCTTCACCTCACTCACATACACTCTCTTTGTCAGTCTTTCACCCTCCATCCTCTCCAAACCACCTCAGTGTGTTCCTCATAACGCTTCCTATCACATCCACATCCACACCACAACGCTCCTTTATATCCTCATTCGTCAGCCTGTCTCTCCATGTGACTCCACAGGCTCCTCTTAAAAAACTCATTTCCACTGCTCTCACTCTTGACTTGTGTCCTTCCAACAACGTCCAAGCTTCACTTCCATACGTTAGAGTTGGTATCACAATACTGTCATGTAGTAACTTTTTCACTTCCATGCTCACTTCCCTGTTTCTTATCACTGCTTTCAAAGAACTAGCAACCTTTCTTCCCTGCTGTACCCTTTCAAGCACTTCACCCTCCAAACCTCCATCCTTACTCATCACACTACCCAAGTACTTAAACGTACTCACATTTTCCAATTCCTCAGCATCCAACCTCGCTGTACATTCACTGACTTCATCTCTCTCAAAGACCATCACTTTACTCTTCCCTACATTCACCTTTAGATTCCGTTTCTTACACACTCTCCCAAACTCATCCACCAAGCCTTGCAGCTCCCCTTCATCTTCACTCAACAGCACAGTATCATCTGCAAACAACAGTACAGGGAGTTTCCAAACACTATCCTCTCTCACCAGGGCCACTCCAACATCCATTACCCTACCTTGTACCTCTTTTATTACCCCATCCATGTACAGATTGAACAACCATGGAGACATGACACATCCCTGTTTCAACCCAACTTTCAAAGAGAAAAATTCACTTAGTTCACCATCCACGTGCACTGCAGCCTTCGCACCATCGTACATACTCTTCACAGCATTCAACAACTTCCCATCTACTCCATATATTCTTAACACTTTCCACAATCCTTGTCTATCCACCCTGTCATATGCTTTCTCCAAATCCATGAAAGCCACATACAACTTCTTTCCCTTCTCTAGAAACTTTTCCACTAAAGATCTAAGAATGAATATCTGATCTACACAACCTCTTCCCTTCCTAAAGCCTCCCTGTTCTTCTCCAACTAATTTCTCTGTTCTTTCTCTAACTCTGTCAATAAGTATCCTACCATACACTTTTCCTATTATACTAAGAAGACAAATGCCCCTATGATTACCACACACTTCTTTTTTCCCCTTTTCCTTTGTACAAGGGAATAATTATACCTGACTTCCAATCCTCCGGGACTCTACCTTCCTCTCAGGCCAATCTGCACATCTTCCACATCCATTCTACTACTATCTCTCCCCCATGCTTCAGCATTTCACCACACACTCCATCAATTCCTGGGGCTTTCCCCAATTTAACTTTCTTCATTGCTTCCACAACTTCTATCCTACTGATTTCTTCCTGTCTTCTCACCTCCCTCCTTCTCCCAGCCATTCCCCAGCCACTTATACTCGCATTACTTCCATCCTCTATGTTCAACAATTCCTTAAAGTGTTCTCTCCATCTGCTCACTTTTTCTCCCTTCTCCACTAGTAATCTACCATTTTTATCTTTCACTCCCCTGCTAACTTCACTTCCACCCTGGCTTACTCTTTTCACCTCTTTCCAGAACATTTTCTTACAGTCCTTCCACTTTACACTCAAATTCCTTCCAAATTCCTCATCCACTCTCTTTTTACTCTCTCTTACTCATCTTTTCACCTCTCTCTTTCTTTCTACATATAACTCTCTCTTCCGCCTCTCAACTTCTTCCACGCCCCTATTTCTCATCCATTCATTGTATGCTTTCTTCTTTTGTGCCACAGCCTGTCTCACCTCTTTAGTCCACCACGCTGTTCCTTGCACCCCCCTCGGTCTTCTCTTCCTTCCACACACCACATCACATGCTGCACATATTTCTTCTGTAAATATCCTACACACACTTTCCACGTCTCCCATCTGCTCCAATTCATATTTGCCCAATCGTTCCTCCACTTCTCTCTTATACTCTGCCTTTTTCTCATCCTCTTGTAACGTTTCCACTCTCCTTGCAACTACTCCTTCCTCTGGTCTTTCCCTTCTTTTATTCCTCCATCTTACTTGAATCCAAATTCTGGTCACCACCAAGTAGTGGTCAGAAAGTCCACTCCCCCAGCCTCTATAAGCTCTTGCATCCATTACATATCTTCGCATCCTTTCATCCACACACACATAATCAATCATTGCCTTCCTTTCATTCAGTTCACCACCCACCCTTCTCATCACTCGCCATGTATACCTGTGGATCATTTTATGCCTGAAGAGGGTATTGGCTATCACCAACCCCCTCCCAGCACAAATTTCCACTAACGCACTCCCATTCTCATCTATCTCAGCAGGCACACTTCACTCACCAACTATTCCATCCACCTTCACATTCCCAACTTTACCATTCATATCACCGATCAAAAACACTCTCTCATTCCTTCCAAACTTTTCCATGCACACTTCTACATTTGTGCAGAACTCTTCTCTCACTCTTCTAGCACGATCTTGCGTTGACGCATACACACACACAATCGTCCACATTTGTCTTCCAACTTTCAACTTTACCCACACAATCCTTGACCCAACTGATCCATACTGTCTTATGCTCTTCTTCCTTCTTTTACTCACAACTATACATACTCCTTCCTTTGCCCTCTCATTCTCACCTACTCCTGCACATATACCCCATCCATACTCCCATTCTCTCACACTTTCTCCTCTCCATTTTGTTTCAGTTATTCCACATACATCCACTTTTGCACCCTCAAGCACCTGGACAATCTCTCTCTCTTTCACCTCATCATTCGCTCCTCTTACATTCCATGTACCCAATACCAAGTCGTTTGTTTGGTCCTGGGTCGTCATCGTTTGGTCAGTCTTTGTCCAAGGCTTCTTGTTTGTTTTTTTAGTTAGTTGTTTTCCAGAGAGGGGCACTAACCCTCCGCCAACCCTTTTAGTCGCCTTTTACGACAAGCAGGGATACTGGGGGAGTATTCTTGAAAAACCCCCCTACCCCCAGGGGGGGGGTGCAAAATTATGTGCCGAGGAAAAACTTTCCAGCTACGCGGGTGATGAATTCCCATTGCGAGATGGCTTGTAGTTGGACTATGTCAGTATTTTTTATATAAAAACCCAAACATCTCACCACTCCCCTCCGGTTGGAAGCTCTCATGTTGGCATATGTGCATTGCAAGAAGCATGACATGTAGTATTAGCATGGCTATGTCACTCTGCTTTAGCACATGCACCAACTCGTCTCCACTGGTGAAGGTGTTGCCAATGCTCTGAATGCTACCCTACTAGGGTGATATGGAATACTCTGGACCTGTCACCTTTGCTGATCTTGAGGTCGACCTGGCACTCAGCAATGACGATGTCCCATCTGAGGAAGTTTGGCCCCCACTTGACTTTCACGGACACCATGGATCCACATCTACTGCAGTCACAGTGACTCCCACGCTGCCTCAGCCTATAGTCCCCAGTGTCCCCAGCATGTCACCCAGAGCTCCACCTCCACCAAACGCCCCGTCGAAGATTCTTCGGTTATCAACAGTGAACAATCGTCTCCTGCAGCAAAAACATCCAAGCACAATGAGACTTCTTCTCAGCACAAGGTTCCTGATCACTCCCTCTCTTGCCTCACTCTTCAGAATATACCTTCCCACCCTGCATCAGTTCCTCCAGCATTTGCTTCCCAGGCTGGGTGTGTCAAACTCCTCTTCAAAGAGTACCTGACTTGTTATGCAGCTTCGTTGGATATCTAAGGTTGCCAAGACATTCCGCCTCGATCGGGAGCTAGCTCAGCCTCCACTATTCTCTCCCTTCTGGACTTTCCCCTCCTCACATTCGCACCAGCATTACCATTCTTCCTAACTACTGCTCTATGTATATCTCAATACATTTTCAACCTCCTCCCCATAATCGATTTACACTCACCTCATAATTTTATTCCTCCCTGGTAAACTTCACAAATGACTTCCACAGCCGCTGTTACAAGACCACACATTAAACATCACTCTGAAGCTCACACCTGGACACTTCATCAACGCATCCTCCAAGCAGAAAGGAATGTGGTGGAAGATGGTCTCTCTTTCCAGAGACAACCAACACCTGACTGTCTGCACCAGTACCAGGCGTCAAGAGACGATCTAATTGCCCTCCAGCAATGCGTTCATACTGAATCCTGACAGAAGTTCACAGATAGCATCAACCATCAGACGACTGCTGTGATCGATGTGGCATCTAATAAACAAGGTTGTCAGGAAAAAGCCCTCCAATGCTCTCCACCACAGTCCAGCTCAGTATGCACAAAATATTATTAATACATGGTCTGAACAATCACAAGCACACACTCTTCCTGCACATACTCAAGATGCACTCTCATCACTGCAAAATGTCCACACTTTCTCCCTGATGGCTCTGTTACTGAAGGCAGATGAAGATGATGAGTACTGATAACTGAGAATGAATTGTAATGTGCTTTCATTAGGAGTAAGACAACAGCCCCCGGGGATGATGGCATCAATTACCTTGTCCTTCGCCTACTCCTGAAAGTCCCTTGCAGCCCCCTGCTACATCTCCACAATCTTTGCTTCCATAAGGAATGCCTAATGCCTGGACCTCCAGCACGATTGCGCCCATTCTGAAACTTGGTACTGACAAATTCTGACCTATGTCCCTCACTTCCTGTTTCAGCAAGGTGCTCAAACGCATCTTCCTTACCTGACTTATGTTTCAGCTGGAGGACAAACTCACCCAGACTGTATGGTAATCTGTCACAAAGAAATACACACCACTGTCTAATGGAACTCTATACCCTCCTCTGCCCCAGCAGTGTTGTATCATTCATTGATCTTAAAAGTGCCTTTAATGTTGTAAACAGAGACATCCTCGATCAGCTGGTGGAAATTGGTGCCCAAGGAAACCTCTTGAGATGGATTCGGGGTTATCTCCATAACAGAACTTTGTGTGTCCTTTTTAAGGGCTCGTAGCTCCTCCAAGGCCTTCTAACTCAGCACTCCACAAGGTGGTGTTCTAAGTCCATTTTTTTTAAATATCCTTATGCACCGGTTACTCTCTCTTCTTCCCCCTGTTCCCAGAACCACCGTTACCAGTTACACTGATGATATCTGCATTCACTCCAGCTCTCCAGATCTTCAGTGCTTCCTTCAGTCATTCTGTCAGTCGTCTTCCACTTCTGGCTTCATCCTCTCCCCAGAACCAAGAATTTTCTTTCCCTGCAACCCCAGAATGCTTCCAGAATTCACTGTAGACAATAGTGTCATCCCTCTGTGCAGGCAGTACCTCCAATTCGGTGCACCTGTACAAATTACCCAAACAATACTTGTAAGCAACGTGTTCATCCCATCGTCCGAGACCTCCTAGATTAGCTGCAGTAATGCTTAATTTCCCTCAAGGGGCTTACCAACAATGCTGCTGGAATCTCTATCCCTGTGGCCAGAACTATCTACATCATATTCATACAGTCATGTGTCGGTTACCTCTCCCCTGCTCTCAGTCAACTCCCAAAGACATGCTTAGAACCCATTGAAAATTTTCAGAACAAAGTAATGAGATACATCCTGGGCTGTCCTATATCCACCAGAACAGTCAACATGCAAACTGAACTCAATCTTCCCCCCCTTGTTGAAAGGATATACGCCAGTGTCTCTTACTTCACCATCAAATGCCTTTACTCTCCCCATCTTGCCCCTCATTATTCTCATATCATCAGAGCTTCACATGACTTCGTTGCATCTCGAGCTCCACTTCGGCCCGGCGTCGCACCCTAGTTAATAGAGCCTGTTCCATCTTGCAAAGACATGATAATAATGTTCCCGTGGCAGAAGTGGATCATGGTCCACCTCCCTGGAGGATTCCTCATCTTGAAGTCTGCTTTATTCCTGCCTCCAAGGCAGACCTACCACTCCTCCAGAAACAACTAGCTCTTGAGACCATCGCAAGAGTGTTTTCCTCGGTTCCTGCCGTGCAGCATCTCTGTATCGACAGCTCCGTGCAAGGAGATTGAAGTGCTGGATGCGCCATCTATTCGCCCGATTTGGACCCACGGGAGGGAGGCCGGGTTAGTTGCAGACTAATGAACTCATCTAGCTTTACTTGCTGTGAGGTACAGGGACTCTTGCATGCACTTAGTCTCCTCTCTCAGCAAAATCTGAATGGTGTAGTTATCTGTGATATTCAGTCTGTCTTTCAAGCCATCTCGCCTCCAGAACCCACATGCCACCGTTTAGTTCAGCAGATCTTACAGTGTCAGTTAGTTTCAGCTCATAAAAATTCTCTTACCATACAGTTCTTTTGGATTCTTTCTCGTGTCTGAATTGCAGCCAGTGGCAAAGTTGACCTCCTTGTGAAAAATGCCTATGGAGTGTCTCTACCTGATGACGCTACGTCCTCCATCCTCCACTACAAAAAGAAGATACATTCAGCCGCTCTTCTTCCTACACTCTGTCGCGGGAATGCTGAGCGGACTCACAGCGTATTCATCCAGCACTACAGCACAGCCACTTTCGTCAATCTCCTCCCAAGTATTGTCGACACGGACTTATGATTCGCAAGCATAATGTTGTGTCTGCTCAACTTCTGCTAGGATATCGCCCTGTCTGGGAAGTCTCAGAGGCAGGGGACGTACCTCGTTTCTCCTCTTGCAAATTGTTAGATCGTCCGAACGCCAATAACCTTCAGCATTACTTCCTTGAGTGTCCCTCAGTCAGAGACCTACCGTCTCATGGACAGTCTCTGACTGAAATTTGTAATCATCTACTCACAATCATTTAGATATTCTAATGTGACATCCACACTTTGGTGTATGCTAACTCCTGTATTGTAAACTCCAATATATCTCTGTAACAAAACAGCATACTGTGCGTGACACGATTTCCTCTGTACATATACTTGGCCTCATTGTCCTGTTACTAGGTATGTCACCCTTTGGGTGTAAAAAACTGATTGAAATAAAATCTCTCACAACATAGGCTCTTCGTAGCTTAACAAAATCGTCTGGAGATAGCAAGAACAAAGTACAGCATAAGTCACTGGACAGAAGGTTGTAAGTCTTTATGAATACGCCTTCTCACCACTCCTTTAACAAGAAAGTTTATAAATGGCCATCTCTTGTAGGATTAAGGTGCCTCATTCTTCTTTGTCTTACTACTTTCTTCTTTTAATCTGGTGGTCGTGAAGTGGTTAGAGAGCTTGTCTGTTGTTCAAAAGGAGGTGAGTCTTATGCCAGACTGGGATAAGGAACACTTTAATGGTTTTAGTCATATAATTCTTTATTGCCCATCAGGAGAGTATCGAGCAGTTACTCCCTTCAAGCAGTATAAAATGATTCATAATTCCCAATCACGCTTCGAATGCAAATCTGTATAAGCCACATCCGTTTGGAACACCTTAACCCACTAAACCACTAGGCGTCCTTTTGGCTCTATGGCTAGCACACAACGAAGTAAAAGGTTTCTTGGGTGAAGCCTCTGTTGACTAGTTTCCAAATCTAGTTTTAATACCAATGGGAAGACTTAAATCCCTGCCGTTCAGTTAACCCTAGAATGATTACGTTATTATCCTCACAGTATCTCTTTCGCTGGGAGAATTTTTTTTTTTTTCGACACTTTCTTTCAGTTTAGTCTGTTTTAGTCTCTGTACACTTTAGCTTCTTTGATATAATCATACACTAATTATACACCTGAAAAAAAAAGAAAAAACAAAAATTAAAAAAAATGTAACACAAACGCTTTTGTCGGGTAAAAAAACACTTATTCCACATTATACGTGTGAAACACCTTTTTTTTAAAAATCAATTTATGACTCTTTTAGATTGTTTTCACCCTTTAGTCTCTTTGATTTAATCAGAAACTAATTATATACCTGGAAAAAAAGGAAAACACAAAATTAAAAAAAAGTAACACAAATGCTTTTGTCGGGTAAAAAACACTTTAAACCCAAATATCATGGTGATAAATGCGAGATGAAACCACACCACTACCTACAGTATGTAGGTAGGGGGTAGGGTGGATTGAAGGTATAGGGAAGGACAGCTCCAAAGCTGTTATCATAACAAAATCGCAAATAAATAAATCGCCGAACAGGGAAATTAACCTGACGTAAGCATTCCAGGGTTAAGTGGGTATCTTACTGGGCTGCGAACAGTTGGCGAAAGCGGCGAATAGGCATTTTCAGACATTCGCCAGAATCGTTAATTATTCTTTAAAAATTCTGTAAATATTCTTCAAGTGCTCGTCATGTTCACCAAACGTTCGCTGACCTTCCGAGGAAATTTTGAACGTGTTCAAAATTTTCAAGAACCTTTGACGAACATGACTTTTCGCAAAATGGTCTGTGAATATCCGCCACAGTCATCAACTATTCTTCAACTGGTCTGCAAACGTTCTTTTTGATCGTCAACTATTCTTTAACTATTCTCCCCCCTCCAGAATGTGACGAATAGTCAAAGAATAGTTGAAGAATAATTACAGAATAGTTGGCGAATACACCAAATGGTTGGAGAATAGTTGCAGAATAGTTACAGAATAGTTGACGAATTGTGTAGTCACCATAATTTTTTTGAAAATTTTTTGTGAACATTAATGGAACACCTCTTTTGACGACAGGTTGAAGAAAATTTGGTGAATAGTTAAAGAATAGTTGATGAATAATTCGCGAATAGTTGATGAATATTTGGTGACAAGTTGACGAACAGTTGACGAACACAAAAACTAGCGACCAGTTGACGAATAGTTGATGAGGAGTTGATTAATAGTTCATGAATAGTTGACGAACAGTTGGTGAACTCTGCGCATGGTTGGCGATTATCTGTGTTCACATGACCGTGACGATATAAAAGGCTCGCGCGCCAAACGTTTGTCAATCATTTTCAGAACGGTTAGCGAACAGTTCACGTCGTTTGCGATTTTTATCAATTTTTGGCAATCATGCCTAGAAGGAAGGTTGGTCAGATGGGACAGCAAGATGCCCAAGATGCCCAGGATAGCCCTGATGCCCAGCAGACCGCCCAGCAAACCGGCCAGGAGACTGCCAGGCAGCAGATCGGTTTACAGACCGGCCAGACAATGCAAGTCGAAATAATCCATTTCTAAATTCTGGAAATCCATCTTCATATATAGCAGGGTACTGTCTTCTAAATATCTTGATACATATGAGCACTGATTTCTTCGAGGATGCAGAGGAAAATGATGCTGGATAGGTTGAACCCACCCTCAGGCTCCACGAGAGGGGTGTGTGAGGTGGATTCGCGAACTATTCACAGACTGTTCCCAGACTGTTCTTCAATTTGTTGTCAACTGTTCTCCAAACAGTTGTCAAACAGTCGCTACATTCGCCACATTCGGCGAAATGTCGCTGACTGTTCGCAGAATTCGTCAACTATTCGTCAATTGTTCTTCAACTTTTCTTCAAATTTTCGCCAAATATTCATCAAAATATCGCTAACATGTCGCTAAGTATTCATCAACTATTCGCATTTGGACTCTCACTGACTTGCGAATACTTGGCTAATAGTAGGGTCGCCAAAAATTCGTTAGAAAAAGTGACAAACCGCTAGTCGCCATTATCGCTAAACGTTCGTCGCTCAGTGAGATACTACCTTTATGCATTTTTTTTTATTACTCACCGTTTTCAGACACCTCCTTTCAGAATACAAGAGACTCTTCGAATTGCGAGTTATATATCACATACATTAATCACTTCAGGACAGAAAGCCTTAACCAAGTTGATTGAAGTGATTTTAAAGTAGCAAGAACAACAGAAAACAGACGTCATTAGACTGAAAATATTAACTCTGAAAATCTTCCACAAGACCCACCAAGTGTTATAGAAGTACCCCTGCAAATACCACTACATTAATTCTGAATGGGACAGCCCTAGAATGTTTGGAGTAAGGGTGTTGGGTATCAGCGCCTAAATGGTACGTGTTAAGGTTGATGGGAATCTGGGCCTCAGCAAACCAGCTGTCATATCAACGCCCAGTATTGAAAAAAAAAAAAAAATTCTCATTGGCATAATTGAGTTGGTAGCACTTCTTCCTCAGTGGTTTAATTTAGGCCTTTATCTTACGTGTTAATAACCTGTCACTTATATCTTTCATACCAATAGAGATTCCTGTAATAACACAAAAGAAGTTATAACTGTTTCAGCAGTCACTTTCTTTTAGAATTCTGTGCATGCAATCTACAGGGGACACGCAGCACCCACCTGGCTACACATTCTCACCCCATTTCTGTACAACTTTCAAGTGCAAGAAACAACCAGCATTCCCATTTCTTCATTCACACAACTGGTCGACTATGAAATTTCTTCCTCAATCTATATTTCCTTCCACCTGTGACCTCCAGTCTTTTCAACTCGTTGTGTTCTGGCACCCAGGATTAGTAGCCACCGACATGACGCTGTATAACGAGGACTTTGATGGATGGTCGTGAAGAGGGCAGACTTGTGCTGAACTCTTCTCTAGCTGCAGGGTTGCCTCATTGGCATTAGTTTTGTGTTGCATTAGCTCTATTAAAGTTAGGTTAGCTAGTACTAATATTCCTCCCTACCCTTCCTAGAGATATAGTAGGTTTCTATGGGATGTAGTCACTTCTACAGATCTACAATAATTGGAGTACTGCCACTTACCCTACACATTGATGGTCATATTTCCTACACAAAAACAAGTATCCAGCACATTTCCTGCACAGGGCACTCGTGAGGAGTAGACTGTAGCACCAGTCAAGCAGGGCAGTACTCCCGAGGTGGATGGAAAGCTGATGACAGAGAGTGCTGGAGCTCCCGTTTCATCAGCCCTCAGGACTAGTTCCTGACCATCCCCCTTTGCTGAACTTTTTCAGTGTCTCAGTTACACAGAGAGTAGGCCAGCATGCTCTCCAGTACAAATTTATCTAACTATCTTCACCAAACTACATGCACAGTATACACTACACTTCCTATTCAAACTTCACCAAAAATGGCGTCGATTCACCAAGCCTCGGAGTCCCCAGGGGGGGGGGACCATAAATGCCCCCGCCATCTGCCCCTCTCCCGGTGATGGCTCGAGGTGCCTGGAACCACTGTCTGACTCTCTTCTTCTTCATTTCTGCAACATTCGCGGCCTTTTATCTAACTTTCGCTCTGTTGAGCACCACCTCTCCTCCTCTAAACCTCACCTTTTTCTAACAGAGACTCAGCTGTCTGAGGCAACTGACAGCAAACCCTTTTCTGTATCCTCCTACTTTCTCTTTACTCATTTCAAAGCCAAAGGTGGCTGTTCTGTATACATACGCAACGACTTATCTTGCTCTCGTGTTCCTGAACTTGATTCTTCTGAATTCTCCACACTCTGGCTTCGGCTTTCCTGTCATTCTCTGACTAAATATATCTGTGCTGTTTACTTATCCCCTAATTCTACTGACTATCAAAAATTCTTCGACTATCTTACTTCTACGATGGAACACATTCTGTCCATTTCTCCTTTCTCTGAAATCTCCATTCTTGGAGATTTCAATATTCACCACCACCTTTGGCTCTCCTCTCCTTTCACGGATCCACCTGGTGAACAAGCCTACATCTTTTCTATCCTTAATGACCTAGAGCAGCTTGTACAGCACCCTACCCGTATCCCTGACCGCCTTGGAGAGAGCCCCAACATACTTGACCTCTTCCTCACAACTAATCCTTCTGCTTACTCTGTTAATCTTTTCTCTCCGTTGGGCTCCTCCGATCACAACCTTATTACCTTAACCTGTCCTATCACTCCGGTACGGCCTGTGGACCCTCCAGGGAAACGTCGTCTGTGGCATTTTGGAGCCGCGGACTGGGAGGCCCTCAGGCAGTACTTCTTTGATTTACCCTGGAATGATTATTGCTTCCATGGCCGTGAGCCATCTGAGTGTGCCTTGCGCATTACAGAGGTTATTCGCTCGGGCATGGAAGCATACATTCCTTTCTCATATCCTTTGACCTAACGCAAGAAAGCCTTGGTTTAATCATGCTTGTTCTAATGCTGTCTGCAACAAGGAGAAGGCCTACAAAAGGTACCGGAGCCAACCAACCCCTGAATCACATCATCTTTACGTTTCTGCCCGGAATCGTGCTAAGTCTGTTCTTCGCTCTACTCAAAATAATTTCATCCATACTAAATGCTCTCAACTCTCCAACTCGAATTCTTCCCGCTCCTTCTGGCACCTTGCCAAAAATCTTTCTAACAACCTTACCTCATCATCCTTCCCTCCTCTTTTCTACTCTGATGGTTCTGTAGCTATTTCTTCTACTGATAAAGCAGATCTCTTCACACAGACTTTCTCCTCCAATTCCACCTTAGACGATTCCGGTGCTGTTCCTCCATCACTTCCCCCCTCTGACTTCCTCATGGCTGACATTAAAATTTCTTCAGTTGATGTATTTTCTGCCATCACTAGCCTCAGTACTAACAAGGCATATGGGCCTGATGGGGTCCCTCCTGTTGTTCTCAAGAACTGTGCTTCTGTGCTTACACCCTGCCTAGGCAAACTCTTTCGCCTTTGTCTGTCAACTTGTACCTTTCCTTCTTGCTGGAAGATTGCTCTCATTCAGCCAGTCCCAAAGAAGGGTGACCACTCCCAACCCTCCAACTATCGTCCAATTGCTTTAACATCCTGTATTTCAAACGTTTTTGAGTCAATTCTTAATAGAAAAATTTTAAGGCATCTTTCCTATCACAACCTTCTTTCCGATCGTCAGTATGGGTTCCGTCAGGGACGCTCCACTGGCGATCTTCTCACCTACCTTTCAGACTCCTGGTTATCCTCCTTTCGGGACTTTGGTGAAAGCTTTGCCATTGCACTTGACATCTCAAAGGCTTTCGATCGAGTCTGGCATAAATCTTTAATTTCCAAACTGCCCTCCTACGGTTTCTATCCTTCTATCTGTGCCTTCATCGCTAGCTTCCTTTCTGGTCGTTCTGTAGCCGCTGTTGTAGACGGCCATCGTTCTTCTCCTAGATCTATCAACAGTGGTGTTCCTCAGGGCTCTGTCCTATCACCAACTCTCTTCCTTTTATTCATGAATGATCTAAGCTGTACATCTAACCCTATCCACTCATACGCTGATGACTCCACCCTTCACCTTTCCATTCGGTTCCCGCAACGGCCATCTCAACAGTTACTTCAACAAACAAGGGATGAGGCTATGGCACACCTAATGTCTGACTTGGCTCGTATCTCTGACTGGGGTAAAAATAATATGGTTGTCTTTAATGCATCTAAGACTCAGTTCTTACACCTATCAACCCGACAAAATCTTCCACAGGTATACCCACTAATGTTTAATAATATTCAGCTTAATCCTGCATCATCCTTGAACATGCTTGGGGTTTCATTTACTCGGGACTTATCTTGGAAAGATCATATTACATCTCTTGTAAAATCTGCTTCCAAGAGATTGGGTGTGCTAAGCCGACTCCACTCTTTCTTTACCCCTGCACAATTGTTGACTCTATACAGGGGTTTTATCCGCCCCTGTGTGGAGTACAACTCTCATGTGTGGGGAGGCTCCCCACATACAGCTCTTCTCAATAGGGTGGAGTCAAAGGCTTTTCGTCTCATTAACTCTCCTCCTCTTACTGTCTCCCTTCAACCTCTGTCTCTTCGCCGCACTGTTGCATCTTTATCTCTTTTCTATCGCTACTTTAATGGTCACTGCTCCTCTGAACTGTCTGCTTGCATTCCTCCACCTCTACGACGGGCGCGTAGCACCCGTCTGGTAGCAAACTCTCATCCCTTTTCTGTCCAACTCTCTAATGCAAGAGTTAACCGTTACTCCCAGTCTTTCATTTATGCAACAGGTCAGCTCTGGAACTGTCTCCCTCTGTCTGTATTTCCTGCTGCCTATGATCTCCAGTCTTTCAAACGCAGTGTGTCCAGGCATCTCAAAATGATCGGATCTTGAATTTGGCTCTCTATTGTATTTTGTTTTTCTCTTGGAGGGAACTGTTACTGCGGGCTCATGGCCTTTGGTTCCTTCTTCCTCGCATTAAAAAAAAAAAAAAAAAAAAAAATCTACAAATTTAGCAGTTTTAGAGTAGTGACATATTTCCTACAGAGATCAGCATATATCCTACACCCAAACTTCTGTTCTGTCACATATCCTTCAAGGATACAGCATATCCCCTACACACAATAATCTGTTCTGTCACATTTCCTACACTGTGTAGCCGCTCCTCCCCCCCCTATCGGGGCGCCACTGTACTCGGCGCTTCTGGCTCACTACACTCCTGACGACCTTGACCAGTCAACAAGTACTTAGCTTGTTTATGTCCGTTCTGCGCAGTATTATGGAGCAACCATAATAGGGAGAAAAGTATCGTTCACATTCAGACATGAGTTGAGTTTAGTCTCGATCGAGCAGTATTTGTTTCTCCATTCGACGGGACAGACGGCATTTCTGAACCTTGTACTCCACTGCTCCTGGACCAAGCATGGCTAGTATTGAAGGGAACATCCGCTTCAATGCAGTGGTTTACAAAGACAACTCTGGATTCCGGTACCTCCGAAATGTGGCCAGAAACAACAAACTGTACCTGCGTTGCATTCAGCACCCCAACTGTGGAGGAAGAGCCGTATTGTCGGAGGTAAAAATTGTTGTAAAATGTTATAGACCGGGAGCTTGGTGAGATTTAATCAACATGTTGAGTACAAAATTGCTGAGGTGCTTATATTCCTGTATTTATTGACAATTACTTGCTATTTGTACGCGGCATATTGATAAAAAATAATAATTTAGGCCATCTAACAATTAGCGCCATCTAAGTTATGCACACATGTTGTTCTGTGATGGTGGTGTGAGGTGTTGTTCTGTGGTGGTGGTGGTGGTGGTGTGAGGTGTTGTTTTCACATTTTCAGATTCAAAATCAGCCCTTCAGGCAATTGCATCTTGTACTACGGACTCTCATGAGATCCAGGGCCACATCGTTAATAAGTTACATTCATGCAACAAGTCATTCACGCTGATCTGGGTGCCTGATCACTGTGGTATCTACGGCAATGAGCAGGCTGACTTACTTGCAAAGTCGGCTGTAGAGCTCGAGGAGACTTGGGACGTTCCTTGTGGTCTAAGGTCGAGTCTCTCTCTCGGAAAGAACTCAATAAATCTTCTGTGGCAAGGTCAGTGGACCAGACTAAATATTCGAAAGTGTAAGCCATACCTGGGCGACAGGGACACTGCCAACCGTCCCAATCGCCTGGAAGAAAAAGTGTTGGCTCGTCTACGGCTTAATGCCACCAAAATAACTCGTATGAAACCTTATGTAGAAAGACGATTCCCACCGCACTGTGACATCTGTGATGCGGTGTTATCTATCAGTCATATCATCCTGCGCTGTCGGCGATTTATTCATGAACGCGCTTCACTTATAAATTACTGTGGCGCAGCAGACGTCCCCTTCACCCTTTCCACCATCCTGGGTGATGGGGACATTGTTATGACTGATAAATTGATGGCTTTCTTGAGAGAGACCGGACTGATCAGAGTGATGTGACTTTTTTACTATATGGTTTTGTTTTTTATCGACTGTAATTATGCATATATTGTACTATTAATTAGGGTTGACAGTTGTAATATTTGAAATAGTTCCTCCTTCTCACTGATCTATTTCTAAAATAGATGTCCCCTACATTAAACCCCGTTGCTCGACTGACAGTCGCCAGCTGATGAGTGTAAGTGTGCAATATAGTAAGGTATTGGGCACTTGCAGTCGATGGTGGTCTGTTGGGCGAGGTCCTTCACTTTTTGTTCAAATTATGTAAAAACATTATACTATCTTGTTAAGTTGTCCTAATTAGGGCCGACAGCTGACGTATATGGAAATGTTCCTGACTCGTCTGGTTCTCTTTCATATATTGATGTCCCCTATATTAGGTTGTGCCTCGACTGACAGTCACCAGGTGATGAGTGTAGGTGTGTAATGTAGAAAGGCATTACATATCTGCAGTCGATGGTGTTCTCCTGGTCGAGGTCTTTTTACCATTAGTATAGGTTTATTTATTTGTCTCTTTAGGATTTAGAATAAGTTAGCGATTTGTTAGTTAGGTGATTAGTTTTAGGGTCTTTAGATTAAGTTTTTCTTTATAATATAAGGTAAAAAAAATATAAAATAAAATAAAAAATTAAAAAATAAAAATACAAAAAATAAATAAAATAAAAATTATTATATATATATATTTACGTGTGCATGAAAGTGTGTCTGTATATATGCATGGAAGTGTGTGTGTGCACGTATATATATATATATATATATATATATATCTATATATATATATATATATATATATATATATATATATATACACGGCCTTAATGCCCAGGGGCTTCGGCCCCAATGGTTTATAGGCCACAAAAAAACACCCCCCCCCCCCCAAAAAAAAAAAAAAAAAGCTGTATAACATGTAAATCGAGTTATGTTGTTCTTTCGAGTTAGGAGAACTGAAGTGTTTGAAAAACAATGCGTCAGTTTGTTGTTGTTGTTGTTGTTATTATTATTATTATTATTATTATTATTATTATTATTATTATTATTATTATTGGCGAGTAGAGGTAGGGGAGAAGATGAGAGAGAGAAGAGAGAAGTATATGTGAGCAGGAGAAGGGAGGTTAAGAGACTGGTGAAGGAGAGTAAGAAGAAAGTGGATGAAGAGTTTGGGAGGAATCTGAGTGTGAAATGGAGGGAGAGTAAGAAATTGTTTTGGAAGGAGGTAAAGAAAGTAAGGCAGTGTGAAAGGGGAAATAGTAGGGGAGTGAAAGATAGGAATAATAGATTGTTGGTGGAGAAGAGAGAGAAATTGAGGAGATGGAAGGAGCACTTTGAGGATTTGTTGAATGTAGAGAGTGAGAGCAGTGTGAGTATAAGTGGTTGGGGAATGGCTGGGAGAAGAAGAGATGAGAGGAGGGAGGAAGAGATCAGTAGGTCGGAAGTAGTGGAAGCGATGAAGAAGATTAAGCTGGGAAAGGCCCCAGGAATTGATGGAGTGTGTGGTGAAATGCTTAGGTATGGGGGTGAGATTGTTGTGGAGTGGATATGGAAGTTGTGTAGATTGGCTTGGGAAGAGGGAAGGGTTCCAGAGGACTGGAAATCAGGTATAATTGTTCCTCTGTACAAAGGAAAAGGGGAGAGAGAAGTATGTGGTAACCATAGGGGTATTTGCCTTCTTAGTGTGACTGGTAAAATATATGGTAGAATACTCATTGATAGGGTTAGGCATATGACAGAGGAGCTAGTTGGAGAAGAACAAGGGGGATTTAGGAAGGGAAAAGGGTGTGTAGATCAGATATTTGTTCTAAGATGTTTAGTGGAGAAGTATCTAGAGAAGGGAAGGAAAGTGTACGCTGCCTTCATGGACTTGGAGAAAGCTTATGACAGAATAGATAGGAAAGGTATGTGGAAGGTATTAAGAATATATGGAGTGGAGGGGAAATTGTTGAGTGCTGTGAAGAGTATGTACGAGGGAGCTAGGGCTACGGTGCGAGTGGATGGTGAGCTGAGTGAGTTCTTTGATCTCAATGTGGGACTGAAACAGGGGTGTGTAATGTCTCCTTGGCTGTTTAATATATATATGGATGGGGTCGTAAAGGAGGTACAAGGTAGGGCAGTGGATGTGGGGGTGGCCTTAATGAATGAGGGTGAGATTTGGAAGCTTCGGTGTTGCTGTTTGCTGATGATACAGCATTGTTGAGTGAAGATGAATGGGAGTTGCAAGGTTTGGTGAATGAATTTGGGACAGTGTGTAGGAGGAGGAAGCTGAAAGTTAATGTAAACAAAAGTAAAGTTATGGTGTTTGAGAGGAATGAAGTCACAGAGTGTGCAGTGAGGTTGGATGGTGAGGATATGGAGAATGTGAGTGCATTCAAGTACTTGGGTAGTGTGATGAGTAAGGATGGAACTTTGGGGGATGAAGTACGTGAAAGGGTACAGCAGGGAAGGAAGGTTGTTGGCACACTGAAAGCAGTGATGAGAAATAGGGAGGTGAGTATGGAAGTTAAGAAGTCACTGCATGATGGTATTGTGATCCCTACCCTGACGTATGGAAGCGAGGCGTGGACCTTGCAAGAGGGGAACAAGTCAAGAGTGAGAGCAGTGGAAATGAGTTACTTGAGAGGAGCATGTGGAGTGACATGGAGGGACAGGTTGACGAATGAAGAAGTGAAGGAACGTTGTGGGGTAGATGTGGATGTGGTTGAAAAGATTAGGAGAAATACACTGAGGTGGTTTGGACATGTGGAGAGGATGGAGAATGAAAGACTGACTAAGAGGGTGTATGTAGGTGAGGTGGAGGGAGGGAGAGGGAGGGGTAGACCGAGGATGAGGTGGAGGGATGGAGTTGAGAGGTATATGAGGGAGGGGGTGAGTTGGGGGGCGGGGAGTCAAATGGTGGGTGACAGAGTGACTTGGAGGCGTTTTGTCTGCGGCCACCCTTTGCGGGATTAGGGCGTCGGGCTATAGATAGATAGATAGATTATTATTGTTGTTGTTGTTGTTGTTGTTGTTGTTGTTGTTGTTGTGAAGTTCTTCATCCTATAATGAGCAGGTCTTGACATTTGCTCTTTTGTTCAATGGTCTGTGAAAAAGACAACTTTTGTTAGGCTTTTAGTTCTCTTGTAATAATAATAATAATAATAACAATAATAATAATAATAATAATAATAATAATAATAATAATAATAAAGAACTACCTAAATTTCCAACCCGATGAGCACCGTAATACCTTGGACCATATTCTCCTCAGCTCAGGAAGGTGAAAGCAAGGGACAGAGTGAAGGCGGCCTTGGAGATTTTGTTGTACGTTCCACTTCCTTTACAGTTTATTCTGCACATTTCACCTCACTATTCTCTTGTATATAAATGATGCAAATTATCAAGATAATATAGAGATGTAAATACCCTACAAGGGGATATAAAGGTGTTTTATATTATGCCAAGCGAAAAGCTGTGCAAAATAAGCAGCAAATGAGACTTTACCCCTACAACCAGCAGACACATTTTTAAAAATCACGTCTTCAGGCCAACACTAGACGGTTTTATTCAGTTTTAATGGCATCTCGTGTACTGAAGGGGTTAATGAAGCCTATGTGTTACCTTCCGAATTCATAAAATCCCTCCGGAGCTGAATACAACCGTCTGAGGAATAAAGTAAAATGTAGGCCGGCAGATTGGAGGGGCTAAAATGAAAGGGAGAAGCAGGAAAGCTTGCCACTCCAGTCCACTGCTGATGCAACCAAACGCCGTGGTAGGTTTATTTTGTTTTTTCGCCCTAACTTGTTCCAGATTTTAAATTTTAGTAGCATTTTCCAAAGAGTTCAGGGATATGAAAAGTCAGTGCTACCGCTGTACATCCTCTCTGTAGCACTGTTTCGCGACGTGCATCACTTAAGTGTTGATCTCTTCCTGAATCAGAGAGGGAGATGTGCTTAAGCCGAGTTAGAATGAAAACCGTACAAGTTAACATTTGAGCTCGTATTACATCTCTCTTAAGTATAATGAAGATATAATAAAGTCGTCATTGCAGTGAAGGTGTTAAAGTAGTCGGGAGTGAGGCTTGCAGTTTTGACGCTCCTATTTTCCTCAACACCCCGCAGGTTTGCCAATTAAGGGCCTGTGTAGTGCTGTGTGTGTGTGTGTAATTAAGGCATTGTTTGTTCTGACGGCGGAGAGAGAGAGAGAGAGAGAGAGAGAGAGAGAGAGAGAGAGAGTGAGTGTGGGACGGGTGTGTTCGTTTGTATGTGTTTGCGCGGATAAGTTCTGTTGTATGTGTGTACACGGATGTGGTATTTGTATGTGTGTTTGCGGATGTGTGCGTGTGTAAGGGTATAATGTTTTTTTCTTCCTCTGTGTATACCTGTGTGTGTGCTTGTGTGTGTTGGTGTGCGTGAGAGAGGGTCTGTGTACTTCTGTGGGTGTTTGATGAAGGCATTGTTTATCCAGTCACCGCGGGGACAGAGAACGTGCGTGAGACACAGGAAGTGAGAGTGTGTGTGTGAGCCAAATGTGTGAGAAAGGGTGTGATTGTAGGAAAGGAGGCTTGTGTAGTGTTGAATGTTTTAATGAAGGCATCGTTCATCCTCCCGGTGTGGCTGTTATAAATGGCTGCCACACCCACCCCTCTCACAGCCAATTAACACTCTCACGTCCCATCACAAGGTAGTCGCCAGGGTTTAGTTAGAATAGAATACTAGAGTTGCTTCTACCAAGACAGGGTCAGTGGTGACAGGATCAACACTCAGGCTTCTATGACATACGCTTAGCACAATATATTTCTTCTGGCTTTATTTAGAGTACTATAGTCGCGGCGCACGGCTCTGAGGTTGTCATTTTCGTACCCTGGCAACCTACCATTAAAAAGTGCGTCCGATTTCGTGTAATATTATACACGAATCATATTATTATGCACGAACATATTATACACGAATATTATTATACACGAACATATTATACACGAATCACATGCATCTCATATTATACACGAAATCAGACTCACTGTTGAGGGGTAGGTTGCCAGGGCACGATATTAACAACCTCAGAGTCGCGCGCCGCATCTTATAGAATATCAACCATGAGAGGGTGATAGTATTAACACTCTTAGGCTGTGTTAAAATGGCCACCTCACCCGCCTCTTGCATTGGTAATTAACGCTCTGGCTTAAGCTGGAATAAAACGTTAGAGTTTTTCCGACCAGGGGGGAGTGGGTTAATGGTGACTATATTGTAATCTCATGATGCGTTGTAAATGCCTGCCACGCCCGCCTGTTCTGCTTCTAATTAATTCACCACGGCACTTGACAGTGCCATTTTTTCAATCTGGTGCTCTCACCACAGCTTTCACCGGCTGCCTGGTGGTGCAAAATAAAAGGGTTGGACTCATGCTTATTGGCTGCACGAAAGTCATTATGATAGACGATTTTTTACTAGACTTTTGTCATGTCGGGGGGATAAGTCCCTCTCTTCACTATAGCATAGACACTGCAGTTTGTTCCGACCCCCATTAATACCTAATTTCCTCTCAAGTGTGAGAGTCGTATTCTAACTCACTTTGGGTATTTCATAGCTCTTCCATAGCGATTTATTTCCCACATTACACTTCAACATTTTGGATGTAAATGACGCAGACTAACATATAAGAGAATTTTAAGATGTTATATCCAAGACAAACCACTAAGGAAGAGATGCTACGAAGCCCCCCATGCCACGTAGATTGTGGCACTGGATTTCAGAGGCAATTGTTCTGACCCTTACTAATGCCTGCTGCCCTCTCAAGTATGGGTTTCACAGTTGCTGCTGTTTGTACCGGTCCTTACTATATATACAGTATATATATTTTTTCTGACTTGACCATAAGCTGCCATCTCTCCGTCATCAATGTTGTGATGTAACAATACTTTAACACTAGAGTCTGAAGCTACTTCTGAAATTTTGCTATGGAAACGATCTAGAGCTTTTTTTTTTTTTTTTTTTTTCTGCAATTGAGCTCTGTGAAATAATCTGCCAAAGAACAAAAATCTTGATCCAGTTGAGATGAAAGAACAAAAATACCCGATTTGTGAGAATATGTGGGTTTCACAGTTGCTGTTCCTTCTGACCTCCTGCCTACTCTGCTCTCAAGTATGGGTTCACAGTCCTTCTCCGTGGCACTGTTAGTAAACGTCGTTATCACATTATTTCATCAAGATTTGGGGCTCCAACATAATAACTTTTCTAAAAATGGTGGTTTTGGTCTGCATCAGCCCTAAGCATGTTCGGTACTGATCTAGTCAGGGGTCATTCACCAAAAAGTTCTCGAAGGTCAGGCCATAATGGATGTGAAAATGAGCGGAACATAGTCATCTCGGGATGGTTGGTAGGCCTGATTCTGATGACGCAATTACAGTGATGTCAAGTGCATTTTGATGTATTAATGACGTCTGATAAAGTAAATTATTGTGTCGCAATATACTCCTGAAACCGAAAGATATTTTGGTGGCATAGTTTTCTACTGATACTCGTAGTACAACCATTAAGCAGTGAAAATTAAGGGTTTCAGATGAGCAACCACTGAGAGGTGCGGTGCCACATGTGGATATCAGTCCTCCATAAAGCAACATCCGTACAGTATATAATACACGTTTCGAGACAATGCTGAGAGTTGTTTCCGGGTAGATAAGCTGCCTAAAGAGACCACGCACCACACTACCATTAGCCATTGCCATAACCCAACGTCCTAATATAATTTAAAAATTGCAATATATACCGATTTGTGTACAAACGTTTTTTTACGCTCTTGACCGGGAATCGAACCCCAGACCTCTTTGACAGAAGTCAGACACAGATGCCACTACACCACGACGTGATAAAAACTGTAACTATATATATATATATATATATATATATATATATATATATATATATATATATATATATATATATATATATATATAAAGTACGGTAATATCGCCTCGGTTAACGCCAGACTATTTTATCCAGGTGAAGGGAAAGAATATGCTGAGGTAATATATTTCCGTCAAATACAACCAACTATACTCGGTTCCAGGGAGTCTGACGCACTGATTTTGCCAGCCGAGGACAGGTGGATCTGGTAACACTGCGCGACGTACTCGGGCGGTGATTGGTGGATTTCCGTTGTGTTTGAATGTGCTCCAAAGTGACTTTGTATTTCCACCAAGGCCCTCATTGATTTGTAAGATACCGGATTATATAGATACAAATTAAAGCAATGATATCTTTAATGATAAATATGTGCCTTTTAAATTACTAGAGATAAACCTGAACGACAATTATATAAAAAAATTAGCAAAGTCGCGACTGAACGCATCCGGACAACAGTCAGCGACTGTGGCGGGAATTTAGACGTTCATAGCGAGGTGGTTCCGAGGTCCTGTGAAGGCTGGAATGTTTTCCCCACCACTACTACACAATGTTACAGTCTACAGTCTACACCATGCCCTTCATTACCTCATCTGCTCATATACACCCTGACCCTAGATATGCTTAGCTTAGCTTCGAATAATTATGATCTGTGTAAGCACACACACACACACACACACACACACACACACACACACACACACACACACACACACACCTCACTGGGGTCAATACATGCTATTCTATTCTCAGTACATATAGTGTACATACACATTTTCATTACCTTCATAGGTAACAGTACAGTAGCTTTAAAAATCTGCATTTGTTTGTATTCATAGTCAGATTCAGTAGAACTATTTCTTACATGAATAAGTTTGGTGTTTGATTTTCCCTAACATTTTTTTGTCATAAGAGAGACATGCAGACGGACACCCTATCACTGGTCACAATGCATCCTCAAGCATGTATCTCTGCCCCCTCGACAAAGAGCCGGGAAAGTAATGGATTACATCATTATAGAATGAACCAAATTTTTGTTAATGATGGAAAAGAGGAAGGTAAGATAAAAGCAAACTCCATGAGAAAATAATAGTTGAACTCTGCTGCTATAATAAAACCCCGTGCAGTGTGAACGAAATCAAACATAATTAAATGAATTTAAATCAGTCGCTAACTGTTGTCCGGATGCGTTCAGTCGCGACTTTGCTTGCTTTTTGTTAGTATTGTCGTTCAGGTTTATCTCTAGTAATTTAAAAGGCACATATTTATCATTAAAGATATCATTGCTTTAATTTGTATCTATATAATCCGGTATCTTACAAATCAATGAGGGCCTTGGTGGAAATACAAAGTCACTTTGGAGCACATTCAAACACAACGGAAATCCACCAATCACCGCCCGAGTACGTCGCCCAGTGTTACCAGATCCACCTGTCCTCGGCTGGCAAAATCAGTGCGTCAGACTCCCTGGAACCGAGTATAGTTATGAGCGGTGGAATAATCTGAGTATTGCTGCGACGCAACACTTCATTATGGTGCTATAAACTGTGACCATCGAGCGACAAACGAATCAGTGCTATGATTACACAAGGCATGGGCTGTGAGCCACTGGCAACTCTTCCATACACCTTAAGAATGGTTAATTTGGGCTTGTTCTGCGACACACACTGAGAGTTGTTTCTAAACTCTTTGTTCCAATTTCTCAGAATGCATGGTGCTAACAGGCTTCGAGAATTTTTGGGGTAGAGTGTACATACTAACAAAATGAGGGATGTCCTAAGTGGCATTTCGTGAGTTCATTCCACCTCTTCCTTAGCGGTATATTTTGCCTATTAGTTGTCAACATCTACAGGAATTGTATGTTGTTGAAGTAAAATATCTTGGTATTAAAACAATGGAAATACTATAAAATATATCATGGTGTTATATTATTATGATTATTATTATTATTATTATTATTATTATTATTATTATTATTATTTTGTTACTATTATTATTCTTCCCACAGGTAAGCGAACCTAGGTGACTGTGTGGCAGTAAGGATGAAGAACGTTCATAAGGGTATCTTCTAACTGGCTTTGGAGAGTGGGTTATACGTCTTCCTTAATGATTTATTTTGCATACTACGTCCCAGTATCCTGTTGTATGTTACTGATTTTAACTATGTCAACATCAAAGCAATTTAAGCAGCATACAAGGGAAGGTTAATGTATAATGATGCAAAATACATCCTTAAGGAAGTGGTCCAATTAAGCCTCCAGTGCCATCTACAATATGGGCCTTAGTCACAGTCACTGTCAGGTAAGTTGCCTTATGGAACTTCTTTTCAGTTTGTTTCTATGTTACTCTGTCTAGCAGGGTAGCGCCGGAAAACAGGAGAAAGCAGCCTCATTCACTCACATCCAGTCTCATATTTATTGTATGTAATGGTCGACACAAAGCAGTTTAAACCATTCACGAGTAGGCTACGTTCATTTATGGTTTCCTCCAGTCGCTTCATTTCTTGCCTATTTTAGGTCAGTGGCTACGAGACATCCTCCTATACACCACTTCATCTCAGTCTGCTCTATTCTGTACTCACTTTTCACCCACCTGGATGATCAGACCTTTATTTATTTATTTATTTTTAATACCTTTTTGCCAACTAGGTCGTCCCTTTCATCTTACTCCCTCCACAAGTAATCTGTGCATTTTATCAATCCCTGCACACTCATTCTCTCTACCATTTTAACAAACCCTGGTCTGCTCTTTCCATTATACTGTACAACGTCTAGATATTGTCAACAAACCCTGGTCTGCTCTTTCCATTATACTGTACAACGTCTTTAGACATTGTCAGTGGTTCATTTCACTACAACAAATAACCATACAGTTATGAAAACCCATTGTTACTTCACTACGATATATATAAGCCAGAGTATTTGCCCATGAATGCGTATCGCCCGTCATCACTAAAAAAAAAAAAAAATGATCAGTAATCCTTTGGCAATCGGAGGAATATCATCACAGCCTCGCCAAAATCGAAAAAAGTCTCAGGATTTCTCTGTTTACTCCTGTAAAGTTAAATATTACGTTAGCATTCAGAAGTCTGAAGTCTGGGGTATTATGCTGGTGAAGGTCACTGAGTACAATAGGTCTTTGAAGTATTTCTGATAGTTTCAATTTATATGGCCGTTCTCGTCATTGAGGGTATGATAGAAGTTGGTGAATAATGGCAAATGAAAAGAAGTTAAATGGTATTTATTCTTGCGAAATCCTCTGGCAGTCGGAGGCATATCATCGCAGCTTCCTCAAAATCATTAATAAACAAGACATATACCCCGGGATACTGCACATAATGTTTGGTTACAATCTACTCACTTGATTTTGACATATTTGGGACACACACACACACACACACACACACACACACACACACACACACACACACACACACACACACACACACAGGCAATTACATTATCGCCTCGCTAGGCAGGCGATAATAACAAAACCGTAAGAATTGACTTTTGAAAACCTATTGTTACTTCACTACGATAAATACCAGAACAATAAGCAATGACGCCAGTGATGTTATCTTAGGAACCAACAAAAGTATTATACAAATGCGAAAAGTATTATACAAATTTCATAATTACTCGACTACAATGTACAGCATTGTTAATGTGCCCTTCTGTGAATAATAGTCATGCTTTTATAATTTTTGCATCATAACTGGCTCAGTATAGTTGTTCTTTCATGGCTCAGTCGCAGAGAAAATATATTGCTACGGTTTTCTATCATTTCCATAGCATTTCTTCATGACTAGCATCATCTAGTGCTATTCTTGTTTTTCCTCAGTATTCAAAAAGGAGAGTTGGTATTACTAAGCCAATTTAATGTGAAAAGAGTATAGTTACCAACTCATCAAAGGTTCTGGACAAAGGAAGTGAGATCATAACCTTTCCAACCTGAGGTTGATGGTCTAGTGGTTAAAAAGGTTATGTTGGAATGATGGCCTTGTTGAAGTTCGATCCCCTGGAAATGACTTGAGGGTTTTCGATCATGTAATGCCATCAAGGGTGATAGACTGGTCATCTACCCTTACCACCTCCATATCGTTTGCCGGGTTTATACTGTGACCCAGACCAAGGTCGATGCTTGTGATTGACGAGTTTTGCCTCAAGAAGCCAGCATGAGGCGCTATTTGCTTGTCCCACAACACTCACCAGCATTTCAGGGTATAAAACCTGCATGTGTCTGCTAAAAGTCCTTTACAGATATATATATGAGACAATAAAATACTAAATACGTGAGAAATTGGTAAATTAATATTATTCATACATGGTGATGTAGGTGTCTTGTCATTATTCAACGTGGTTATCTTACAGAAAACGTCATGTTGGCAATTTGATTAACTTAGCTGAAAGTGATAACTGTGCTCTAATCAGGTAAAAGCCGGTTAAAGGTAAACACATGTTCATGATCAGTGTGATACACAGTATGCCATGCTCATTTGACCTTATCTTGACCCCGATAATCGTTCTTTTGCAGCTTATTTTACACTGGTCAGTATAAGAAAAAAAGACTACTACAGCTCGACATTTTTTCCACGGCACACCCTCGTGATTAGGATCATAATTTAGTGTTAACCTATTTTTACACTCAGCACTGGAGATGGACTCATGGCACTTTTATTCCAGCTTAGTGTAGAAGCGATATACCATGTTATTAGTCTAAAGTTGGTTTTTAAATTATTTGATTCTGCTCCTTTTCCTCCCCTGTGTCAGGCACCACGATTACTAGGCTACCCTTAAGTAGACGGGTGTATGTACTGGAAAGCGGTATCTAGCCTTTGTCCCATCCACCTCGAAGGGAATATAATGAAATTGTTGCTCCCATTACTTTTGAACCTGCGTGAAGATCACTGGATAGGCTGGAAAGATATCACTAAGTATTGACACAGTTCTGAGCCAGTACAACTTGATAGCAACCCTTCCAACTCACTTGAATATCACTGGTTTGGTTAGGGAAAGCACATTAGGTTTTGTCACAGTTTCAAGACCGTGGAATAAGACTGTCGACTGTTATGTGTACTATTACTTAACAGTTCATATGGGTTTATGTAAGTGTGGGTGGGTAACTACCCCATTCTTGACAGCGAATATGTGTACTGCGACATGATCACACACACACACACACACACACACACACACACACACACACACACACACACACACACACACACACACACACACACACACACACACACACACACAGCAGAAATTCATTTGTGCTCTGTCACGGAGCAGACTCGTCGTCCAAATAAGAAATGAGGACTTGATGCATTTACCATACACAATACTCCTTTCTCTTGAACTTGACCTGAAATGGCCATTTATTCACCCTGAATACTAAGTTTTAGCAGTATATTAACAGAAAAATATGCTAGTCACGAAGAAGTGCAGTGAAAAGAAACTGAGTCGTACTCTTATAATTATCTGTCGTTACGCAAAGTAAGCTGCGAAAGGAAAATCTGGGCCAAGATAACCCATTAGTTCCAAGGAAAGATGAGTCAGGGAAATAGCTTGAAGGATACTTAGCGTGGCGTCCTTCTATCGATTCATAGTTGCGACGCTTGGACTCAACCCATGAGGTGTGATTAAGTTTTTCTATGCCCAGTTATGTGCCGTTTATAGGACGCGGGGCACAAATGGCTTAAGGAAACAAAATATATAACATTGACTAATATGAACTTCTGTGAGTGACGGTATATAGAAGCACAAGACGGTCAGCAGATAACCAAATATAGATTGCAAAATTACCGTATATAATTCTTGCATAATGAATGTGTTTAGCTTTTTTCCGGACTTTCATAATAACGCTGCTAGTTTCTCGGTAAATGTAATTAAGTAATTATCTAGGATTAAAAACAGATTAGCAGTACATATTTCCGGACCTGGAGTATAATGCTTTCTTATTACTGTTATCAAAGAATTTTCTATGCATACTCAGCAACAAAAATTCGTCTGTTATTTCACTGCGTCTGCTTCACATTAGGAAATGTTCGTCACTTTCCCCTCCGATGTATCTTATCAAGCGACATCATCTGTGGACAGAGAAACATATCAAGCCGCAATAAAACTTAGGAATATTAGTCAGTTGAGGAAAGTGGAAAGAAGAAGGGGTGAAATATTAGGTGATCGTGCAAGTGATTAGCGTATAAAACTCCTGAGCTCAAGATTGTGTAATACTGTTTATATCTTCATTTTACAGTTTACGCGGGACTTCGCAACAAGACTATAGTGAATATTATTGTGACAAATACGATAACAGAAAAGGAGTTATGATAGCATATGTAAGGAGTAGACTGTAGCATCAGTCGACCAGGGCAGTACTCCCAATGTGGATGAAAAGCTGATGATAGGGGGAGCTGGAGCTCCCGTTTCATCAGCCGTCGGGACTAGGTCCCGACCATCCCCCTTTGCTGAACTTTTTCAGTGTCTCAGTAACACAGAGAGTAGGCCAGCATGCTCTCCAATACAAGTTTCTCTAACTGTCAACACCAAACTACATGCACAGTACACACCACACTACCTTTTCCAAAACTAAACAAATCATGGCAGTGCCACACGTGGCCTCAGAGTCCCCAGGGAGGGGACCATAAATGCCCCCACCTTCCGCCCCTCTCCCGGTGACGACTCGAGCTGCATGGAACCACTGTCTGACTTCTTCATTTCATCAACATTCGCGGACTTTCCTCTTAACTTTCGTTCTGTTCAGCACCACCTCTCCTCTAAACCTCACCTTCTTTTTCTGAGACTCAGCTGTCTGAGGCAACTGACAGCAGACCCTTATCTGTTTCCTCCTACTTTCTCTACACTCATTTCAAAGCCAAAGGTGGCAGTCGCGTATATATACGCAACGACTTATCTTGCTCTCGCGTTCCTGAACTCGAATCTTCTGAAGTCTCTAAGCTCTGGCTTCAGCTTTCCTGTCATTCTCTGACTAAATATATCTGCGCTTTTTACTTATCTCCTAATTCTACTGACTATCAAAAATTCTTTGACTATCTTACTTCTACGATGAAGCACATTCCATCCATTTCATCTTTCTCTGAAATCTCCATTCTAGGAGATTTCAATGTTCACCACTACCTTTGGCTCTCCTCTCCTTTCACTGATCTACCTGGTGAACAAGCATACATCTTTTCTATCCTTAACGACCTAGAGCAGCTTGTACAGCACCCTACCCGTATCCCTGACCGCCTTGGAGAGAGCTCCAATATACTTGACCTCTTCCTTACAACTAATCCTTCTCCTTACACTGTTAATCTTTTCCCTCCATTGGACTCTTCCGATCACAACCTTATCACCTTAACCTGTCCTATCGCTCCAGTACGGCCTGTGGACCCTCCAAAGAAACGTCGTCAGTGGCACTTTGGAGCTGCGGATTGGGAGGCCTTCACACAGTACTTCTTTGATTTTCTCTGGAATGATTATTGCTTCCATGGCAGGGAGTCATCTGAGTGTGCCTTGCGCATTATGGAGATTGTTCTCTCGGGCATGGAAGCATACATTCCTTTCTCATATCCTCTGACTAATGCAAGAAAGCCTTGGTTTAATCACGCTTGTTCTAATGCTGTCTGCAACAAGGAGAGGGCTTATAAAACGTACTGGGGCCAACCCACCTCTGAATCACATCCTTTGTATGTTTGTGCTCGGAATTGTGCTAAGTCTGTTCTTCGCTCTTCTAAAAATAATTTCAACCGTACTAAATGCTCTCATCTCTCCAACTCGAATTCTTCCCGCTCCTTCTGGCACCTTGTCAAAAACCTTTCTAACAACGTTACCTCATCATCCCTCCCTCCTCTTTTCTACTCTGATGGCTTTGTAGCTATTTCTTCTACTGATAAAGCATATCTCTTCGCTCGGACTTTCTCCAATTCCACCTTAGACGATTCCGGTGTTGTTCCTCCATCATTTCCCCCCTCTGACTTCCTTATGGCTGCCATTAAAATTTCTTCAGCTGATGTATTTTCTGCCATCACAGGCCTCAATACTAATAAGTCATATGGACCTGATGGAGTCCCTCTTGTTGTTCTCAAAAACTATGCTTCTGTGCTTACACCCTGCCTAGGCAAACTCTTTCGCCTTTGTCTGTCAACTTGTACCTTTCCTTCTTGCTGGAAGTTTGCTCTGATTCAGCCAGTCCCAGAGAAGGGTGACCATTCCCAACCCTCTAACTATCGTCCAATTGCTTTAACATCTTGTATCTCAAAAGTTTTCGAGTCAATTTTAAAGCATCTTTCCTATCACAACCTTCTTTCTGATCGTTAGTATGAGTTCCGTCAGGGACGCTCCACCGGCGATCTTCTCACCTACCTTTCAGACACCTGGTCATCCTCCTTTCGGGACTTTGGCGAAAGCTTTGCCATTGCACTTGACATCACAAAGGCTTTCGATCGAGTCTGGCATAAATCTTTAATTTCCAAACTGCCCTCTTACGGTTTCTATCCTTCTATCTGTGCCTTCATCTCTAGCTTCCTTTCTGGTCGTTCTATAGCTGCTGTTGCAGACGGCCATCGTTCTTCTCCTAGATCTATCAGAAGTGGTGTTCCTCAGGGCTCTGTCCTATCACCAACTCTCTTCCTTTTATTCATCAATGACCTTCTAAGCTGAACATCAAACTCTATCCACTCATATGCTGATGACTCCACCCATTACCTTTCCATTCGGTTCCCACAACGTCCACCTCAGCAGTTACTTCAACAAACAAGGGATGAGGCTATGGCACACCTAATGTCTTACTTGGCTCGTATCTCTGACTGGGGTAAAAATAATCTGGTTGTTTTTAATGCATCAAAGACTCAGTTTTTACACCTATCAACCCGACAAAATCTTCCACAGGTGTACCCACTAATGTTTAATAATATTCAGCTTAATCCTGCATCATCCTTGAACATGCTTGAGGTTTCATTTACTCGGAACTTACCTTGGAAAAATCATATTACATCTCTTGTAAAATCTGCTCTAAGAGATTAGGTGTGCTAAACCGACTCCGTTCCTTCTTTGCCCCTGCACAATTGTTGACTCTATACAGAGGTTTTATCCGTCCCTGTGTGGAGTACAACTCTCATGTGTGGGAAGGCTCCCCACATTCAGCTCTTCTCAATAGAGTGGAGTCAAAGGCTTTTCGTCTCATTAACTCTCTTCTTACTGACTTCCTTCAACCTCTGTCTCTTCGTCACACTGTTGCATCTTTATCTCTTTTCTGTCGCTACTTCAATGGTCACTGCTCCTCTGAACTGTCTGCATGCATTCCTCCACCTCTACGAAGGGCTCGTAGCACCCTTCTAGCAGCAAACTCTTATCCCTTTTCTGTCCAACTCTGTAATGCAAGAGTTAACCGTTACTCCCAGTCCTTCATTTATGCAACAGGTCAGCTCTGGAACTGTCTCCCTCTGTCTGTATTTCCTGCTTCCTATGACCTCCAGTATATCATATGCAGTGTGTCCTGGCATCTCTAAATGATCGGATCTTGAATTTGGCTCTCTCTTGTATTTTGTTTTTCTCTTGGAAGGAACAAAAATTGCGGGCTAGCGGCCTTTAGTTCCTTCTTCCTCGCATAAAAAAAACAAAAAACATATATATTAACTGATTGGTGAAAATTTGTGATAAAACTGCTGTGATTTTGTTGTCTTCAGAGGGGTAGTTGAGACTAGTTTTAACTCTTAAAGGAAGGCCTTTTGAGCTGATTAGTAATTGTCTGTTGTTTGTAACGATGTACTGCACTGTTTTTTTCTTGACCCAGATTTTTTTTCCTCTTTGCGGTTTCTTTCATGCACGTCCTTGGCAGAAAGGGCAATACTAAGGCTCTACGTTCTTTTCATTGCACTTCGTGACTACAACTGCTGTACATTCAGGTGTTAATCTGTTATTACAACTGAGATTTCGGGATAAAGAGATGGCAGTTATAGGCCAAGACAGCGTAAAAACAGTATAGTTGAGATTTCTATCGTCAGAGTACGTCCTTGTTTTGGCCATTGTACAGTCAAATACAAAGTTCGTTTGCCTCACTTGCCTCTCTCCCTTACTGTTGGAATGGTTGGCTAAGATATGATGAGCAAAAGTCCTGAATCATCCACTGATGGATGATAATATGCACCCTAGTCCACTACGTCACATTCATGGGTCTATAAATCCAGCGATAAAAGAAAGATAGAAGTGAGAAACTGACTTTTGTATCTGCCTGTGTATAACTGCACGGCGACGCCCCAGCCTTCCTTCTCTCCTCTGTAATCTAAGACAGTTAGCACACACACAGGGGCAGATTTATTTCATGGTGATATTGAAGCCAAATTGTATGTAATGAGGAGGTGATGAAGGGTGGGTTAATCAAGAGTTAAGTGATGAGCTATATACTGTATATCAAAGACCCATAATATTACTTACTAGATTCCATACAGGTAATTCTAAAATGAACCAGGTATACCATAGAAGGGATCTCTCTCTCTCTCTCTCTCTCTCTCACTAATATACTGTATATATATATATATATATATATATATATATATATATATATATATATATATATATATATACCTGTATCTGTGTCTGTCTGTCTGTCTGTCTGTCTCTTTCTCTCTCTCTCTCTCTCTCTCTCTCTCTACTGTATATTGTATATGTATGCCTGTATCTGTCTCTGTCTTTCTGTCTGTCTGTCTGTCTGTCTGTCTCTCTCTCTCTCTCTCTCTCTCTCTCTCTCTCTCTCTCTCTCTCTCTCTCTCTCTCTCTCCATCGACCACTACGGGTCATTAACCGTTTTACCGCTTTGGGTCAAGTTGGGTCTTCCATTCCAACGAACGCCAGACAATATTATTTAGTTGAGTATGAATAGAAAAACCTATGAATGGTAGTACGAAGAGTTCTAGGTGTCTGAGGGATTATTATCTTTTACCATTCACCCCCTGATGATAGAGATAATCTAGTTTTCCATTTCAGTTAACTTTACAATAGCGAACTCAGCTGGGAGTGAGTCATGGGAGCCTGAAATTTTTAACACCGAGGAAAAGGAGTATAAAATACAGTAATACAATAAACAACTCTTCCACCTGCTCTCTCTCTCTCTCTCTCTCTCTCTCTCTCTCTCTCTCTCTCTCTCTCTCTCTCTCTCCTGCTTTCACACTCCTGTCATGACATCCCTCACAGCAAAAAATTCGACTCGAGCCACCTTCTTTTTCTCGTTGGTAACTTTTCTCTCTGAGTGTTATCGTGGCTGCTGGATCTTGGAGAGAGAGAGAGAGAGAGAGAGAGAGAGAGAGAGAGAGAGAGAAAGAGAGAAAGAGAGAGATAGAGAAAGAGAGAGAGAGAGAGAGAGAGAGAGAGAGAGAGAGAGAGAGAGAGAGAGAGAGAGAGAGAGAGAGAGAGAGAGAGAGAGAGAGAGAGAGAGAGAACGTAAGTAAATCTAGCGCATGTGTCTGTGTGAGTGAATCAGTGCAGGAATAAATGTGCTTGTGTATAGAGTGGGTGAATCGCGGGATTTGAGGTAATAATTTCAGGAGGTGATTATACGAATGATTTTCCGTAAGGAATGCTGTATTAACAAGGAGCCAAATCTCAACCGTAATGGAGCTACAGTTACTGATGTTTGTATGGGTGAATTATTAGGGAGGCAAATTGTACCCGGATGGTAATCAGTAACTAACTATGTACTCGTATTGATCTTCATCAGCATCATTATCTATAGCTCTCATTACACTCTGACTGGCGTTATTCTGCCCGTATCCATACTGTTGAACACAGATGGACGAATCTTTACTAACATCATCATCCAGACCTAATTTCCCACCGTAGAGTAGGGCGAGGAGCAGCAGTGTCCAGACAGCCCAAAGTGCCCAGTTCAATAGGCCACGCTTCCATTCACTCATCATGCAAGCCCCCGGAACCCTGGCTCTATCTGATACACCAAAATCTTTCACTACATTTTGTAGCATCACATAAACGAATCCGATAGAATAAATCTGAACGCTGTCACGTTGAAAAGGGATGCCAGATCCCAGATCATGAGCTTCTTCCCACAAACTACATCCAGCCAGCTCGATCTCTTGTCAGCCCCTAGTCTCACCAACTTCCATACCTCTCTTCCTCACACTCATTCACCATATCCCTTCACCTCCTTGGCCTGCTTCGCCTCCCCCCTCCTTCAGATTTGCTCAGATATACTCTTTTCACCACCAGTGTTGTCCTTTCTCTCCACATGACCATTCAGTCTCAGTACATTATCTTCGATTCCGTGGTCCACAGACTTCCTTAATCCGTATCTTTCACGAATCACATTATTTCGTACCCTGTCTTTGTACTCCACATACACTCCTCGGCAGTCCCATTTCCACTGCTCTCACTCCTCACATTTCATTTTCATGCCACACCATTGTCTTACATGCATATGTTAATGCAGGCACTAACACTGCTTCATGTAAGCCTCGCGCAGCTACAACATCCAGGCCTCTGTTTCTTATCAAGGCCTTCATAGCACCAGCTACTTTCCTTCCTTGTGTCTCTACTTCCCACCTCTTTTGGACAGTTTCCTCTCTTTTCTCTCACTGTACCCAGGTATTTGAATTCTCACCAATTCCTATCTCTCTCTTCATGCTTTTTAACATCACACTGGGAGTCACCTTCTCTCTCGATAACCACCGCTATACTCTCTTCTACATTTACTCCTAAGGCACGACGCTCACAGACATCAACAAAACTCTGCACTAGTTTGCCAAGTTCTTGTTCGGTATTTGCGAGTAGCAGTGCATCATCAGCATACAACAAATTTGAGGTATTCCACCCATCACCATTCATTATCAACGCCGCCCTTCTCACCATTACTCGTATTTTTACTTCTCTCATTACCCCATCTATAAGTGTATTGAACTACCATGGGAACATCACACAACCTTGTCGCACACCCACATTGATAATGAACCATTCACATAGATGCCCATTTACCCTACGCACGCCTCACTACGATCATAAAACCTCTTGATGGCATCTAGCAGATTACCATCTACACCGTACATGCGCAAAACCTTCCACAATCCTTCTCTGTCAACTTTGTCGTATGCTTTTTTCTGATCCATAAATGCTATAAGCACCTTATAGTCCTTTTCACATTCCTTCTCCACTATCTGCCTCACAACCAATATTTTAATCCACACATCCTCTGCCACTCCTAAAGCCACCCCGTTCATCACTCAGTAGAACTTGTGATATCTCTCTTACTTTATAATAATTCTTCCAAATACCTTTCCTACAACACCCAATATATTTATGCAACGATAATTCATGCATTCACTTCGCTCACTTTTATTTTTGTACAGGGTTACAACCACAACCTTTTTCCACTCTGCTGGCACAGTTTCACTCATCCATGCCTTCATACATAACTCCAAGAGGCACGTCGTTCCACTCTCTCCACTACACTTAATCATCTTTCCATACACCTCATGAACCCCAGCTGCTTTCCCATTTTTCAGCTAGTGATCATACAGCGTGTTTTATTAAGATTTACGACGTTAGCACCTTCCAAAGTTATGTCAAGTTCAGAGACACTCATTATGCATACGGATATGTCCCTGGCTATATGCTCATATAGCCTGCCTCTTCAGTACGACAATGAATATTTTAGTCTCTCGCTCTCTCTGGAGAGTCTTCGAACCGGAAAGGTTAGATATACAGTAGCCTTCATTAACTATTTCACCACCATCATAAAAACTCTTAACAGCATTCACCAGCTGTTGAATGCTATAAAGAGTTTTTATGATGGCAGTGAAGCTAGTATGAGAGTATATATATATATATATATATATATATATATATATATACAGAGAGAGAGAGAGGGGGGAGGGAGAGAGAGGACGGGGGACACAATGAAAAACTTGTGGACTTTATTCGTGGCCTAATTATAAGTAAAAAATAATTTAGGAGCCTCCGTCCAATTTTCACCCGTTGGGGTAACCGTACGGCCAAAAGTGGTCACCCTCATAAGTCACCAAAGACCTGAGTATATGTAGCTCCGCTGCGGATGAAAGCTATGTACAGTATTTCCCTCCACCACTACGGCGGGCGCGTAGTACCCGCCTAGCAGCATACTCTCATCTCTTCTCTGTCCAACTCTTTGATCCAATACTTAACCCTTACTCTCTGTATAGGTCAACTCTGGAACTGTTTTCCTTTGTCTGTATTTCCTACTGCCTATGACCTCCAGTCTTTTAAACGCAGTATGTCCAGGAATCTTGAAACGAATGGATCTTGAATTTGGCTCTCTCTTATCTTGTTTTTATTTCTTCTTGGAGGGAACAATCGTGAGAGCTTGTAGCCTTTGGTTCCTTCTCCCTTGCGTAATAATAAAAAAAAAACACACTCATGTCATCTTCTTCCTACCACTGATGCCTGAAATGGGGATAGTGAAGTGCAGAAGGATAACTTCAGCCTGCAGTCCACCAGGTAAACGTCCAGATGAGCCAACAACAACAGCAATAACAACAACAACAACCCAGGCTCTGTCAGTACACACGTGTGGCCCAGATGTTTTTTCCTCCATCAGTCTTGTCTTTGGTCAGGTGCTGTTTATTTAGAGCTGGCCTAACCTAACCTACTCTACTTGTCTCCATTTAGAGAAGGTCTCCAATGCTGAATAAAACCGTCTAGCTGTAGCAATACGTTGTCGGAGTGCAGTGTTTAACCAGCGATTGTATTCCTACCTATTCAGGCGATTTTATTCAGTTAAGGAGGAAGAGCCCTAGTACTGGAGGATTTACTGAAGGCTGTATCTAACTCCTCCAGTGCAAGTAGTCTTTCCTGAGCTGAATAAAACCGCCTGGTGGTACTAAGTTAAAAATGTCATTACTCTGAAGAGATTAACCATCTGAATCCGGTGACGCCATCATCATAGTCCTTTTGCCTTGACCTGGCTTGGGTTTTTGTTCCTTTGCAGAGTAATTCATGCAGCTCAGTGGCAGAAGAAAGACGATACTATGACGCTGCACAATTTCTATAGCACTTCTTGACGACTAGCATCATATTCTATTTTTAATCTTTAGTACAACTCAACACACAAGCTGGAAAGAGGGATATTTTAGGCCAGGTTAGAGTAAAAGGAGCATAGTTTATTCCTGCCACCTCCTGTCGACGCGTTGTGGGATTGATGGGGTTAGATTTAGAAATGTTGACGACGCCACACCGAAGTTTTTCTTTTACATTAGCTGCATTGTTACTCCTGTCAAACGCTATTATACGGATCTTATCGAAAATTCCCCCAAAGCCTCCCCTTCCCCCCCAAAAAAAAAGTCCAGCGGAGGCAAAAATAGTTTGTCATTGGACTGAAAGGGTGAATAGTGGCTGTTACTACTTCCTCCGGTCTGAGAAGTCTCTCTAGAGTTGATTAATAATAATAATAATAATAATAATAATAATAATAATAATAATTATAACAATAATAATAATAATAATATAATGACGATGACGATACTGCTATTATTACTATATTACTACTACTGCTGCTACTACTACTACTACTAATAATAATAATAATAATCTAACGGTGGTGGGGATAAGAAAAAAAAAATGAACTGAGCTGGTTAATAAAGATCATATTTAACCCTTCTAATTCTAAATGTCTCCCATAAGCTCAATGCAATCACGCGGAATCATGAAGACAGGTTGGTAAAGGCCGTGGCTAAGCCCTTCTGTTAGATAAGTCTCCCGTAAGCTGAGTAAAACCGTCTGTAGGGGCCATGAATAAAATGAATTAGCCGTCAAGGTGGTGAATGGGTGAATCAGTCTTGGCCGCGGGAGAAAGTTTGATGAATGTTGGGCCATTTGTTGGAGTTGGCATTCACCCTAGGTTCCCTGCTGAGGGTAATGTACAGCCGGAGTCAACAGTTGTGTCAAACGGATGTACAGTTGGGGTCAAAATTTGTTTCACGTGGAAGTACACCCAAGGAAACTGTGTCACAGGGGTCGGTGAAAATAAAGGTACATAACGTTCAGTGTTATTGTCCAGCACAACCTTGATCCCCTACTTCCTTCCTCCACCACAAACTCTCGAACACAATTTTTGACCCGAACTCTGCAGTTGCGGTCAATAGTCCTTTTACACTGCCTCAGATTATGTGTCAGAGCCCCATGGGAGCTTGCTAAAGTACCCGGTGATAATCAAGCAAGTTAGGAGGGCTGGAACCAGTTGCTGTTGTTGTTATTGTTGTTGCTGAGTTAACTCTGGTCGATCAGACCATCGACCTCAGGCAAGAAACCTTTCTTTACAGGGACATCCCGTGCAGGTGAACCGTTTTCCCCTGCAGCAGAGAGCGCCTCGCCACAGCGAAGCGCGGGGAAAAAATGTGAATTTTTGGTTCCTGGATGGACGCCACATTTGTCTCCACCCAGTTAATAAGGGCACCATAGTAGGCTCCACATCACCCCATAATTTGGTTATGTGGTTACCACTCAGCGTTGTATGTGGTTTCCTAGGTTGCAGGAAACCATTAGGCCTGCCTCTCAGTGCAGAGCCACCTTACGCGGAATGAAGAGTAATGAAATGTGACAAGAAGAATGGGAGAAATAGGAAAAGAGGAAGGCAGACAGATGAAATAGTAATCTAGCGTGCGTGTGTGTGTATATATATATATATATATATATATATATATATATATATATATATATATATATATATATATATATATATATATATATATACATAGAGAGAGAGAGAGAGACATGTTGATATAATACAAATGATTATCAATGTGTATATCGCTTAAGATTTCTCAAATAAAAAACGGTCGAGTATCTTGAAGTTAGTTGTAAAGACTGCAATCTCGCTTCATTCTTTCGAAACTGTGTCAAAGCCTAATCTGATCTTGCTAGAGTAATTGGAAATATCTTTTTGGAGTTAGAAAGGTTCTAATCTCGCTTCATTCCTTCGAAACTGTGTTCTGATTAAAAAGGATTATGCTAAAGCAACTGGTAATGGCATCAGGCGATGTGGGAAGGCTGTAACGTCAGTTCATTACTTCGAAACTGTGTCAGAACTTAACAAGTAGTCATACTGACGCCAGATGGAAAAGCTCTAATTTTGCATCATTTGCTTACCTCGAATCCGTATCAAAACCTAGCGTGCATTTCTTAAACTAGTAATACTCAAGCTACTGGGGATAGGTATAGTACTGTAATCTAGCTTCATTAGTCTGAAACTCAGATCCTAAAGATATCATGCTAAGCTATCTATCTGTAAGTGTCTGTCTGTGTCTATATGTCTATCTGCGTTTGCCTATTTTTCTATGTATATCCATGTACTGTACCTATATTTATCCATGACTCTGTGTGTTTATCACTCTGTCAATCTGTAACCAGAAACCCTAATTCAGGAAAGGTTGGCCATAGTCGAATTGACCCATGTCATTCTGAACTCTGCCAACAGGATCCCCTCTCTCCAACTTACAATACATACCCCTCACGCATATACATTTCCTCCAACTCAAATAGCTTTCTCCTAGTCAGGCTCTCACTCTTCATTCTCGTCACATGGCCCAACCAAATCAAATTAGTACTGTGTGCATGTATAGGTAGATTTTCTATGTCCTTAGAATACTGTCAAAGGTTACAGTCAGTTTCTGCCACTCTGCCTGAAATGTATGGTAAAGGTAATTAAAATGTGACAGTCAGCCCCTTCAATCAGATGATGCATATTACACTTTAATTTTTCTTCTTTCAGATGATTCTATTCAACTTTGGAGAGTCTTTTTAAAATGGAGCGGTTGGATATGGCTTTTCCTAAGCTTTTAGTTACTCGTTTGCTACCAGAGCTCAATTTCAGGTTAGATACATATCACAGTATCGAATCGACTGAGAGAAGATGACTGTGGTAGGCGGAAAACAAGTACAGAAAAGCCACCGATGGATATTAGGTCGTATTATGGGACGTTGCTGATACCTACGGGAGTAAAACACAGTGAAAATCCTTTGGGAGTGGCTGACTGATAAGGCCCCTCCAAGAAATGTTCACCAAAAAAAAAAAAAAAAAAAAAAAGGCAAAATACAAAAGACGTTATCGAATTGTAATAAATCAAGTTCCAAGGTAACTTTGTATTTTTCCCACAGTGGCTAAGGTACGCATTTATAAACTTCCATAAGCAGTCTAGAGTAAGTTTGCTAGTACAATATAGGTATGTCTAGGATGGAAAGTGAGAGGGACTGTGAGTGGGAGGGAGGGCAGACCGATGGCGCAGGATATGGAGACGGAAGCGATTCTTTCTTGCCTCCTCTTCTGGGATTAAAGCGTCTGGCTATTGGTATGTACATTGATAGATATAGATAGATAGATAGATAGTTTCTTGTCAGATTAGGGTGGCTATACGTAGATAGATAGACAGATATAGTTTCATGTCAGATTAGGGTGAACATAAAAAAGAAAAATCTAGAAAAAACAACAACAACACGACTTGAGATAAAACTTAATTTTTATGAAGCCATCTTGAAAACTGGTTGGGATCTAAGCGAGAGAAACGTGGCTTTAGGGTTGGTAGTTTATAATCCAGGAGTGACCTGATTCTCTGCTACTAAGTAATCATGTGATCTCTCACATTGATTATTTGGTTATTTATGTTTATTTATACACATATTTTATGAATCAGGCTGTACGAGGTAAATTGAGAGTACTGTTTGTCAGCGCCTCGACCCATCCATCATTGTGTTTTGGGCCAGCATTCTCGTCAGTTAAGGAAGCCTCCCAAACATCTTCCTAAGCTACTTATTTAACATATTATTAAACCTTGAACTCCTCTACTGTGCTGCATAAATTAATGTAATATCACAGCATAATGAGAGCATAACGCGCCAAAGTATATTAACCAGCCGTAATCACAAACAAATCGCAAGAGAGGGGGTGCTATCGACCATTGGGGCCAAAGCCCCGGGTCATTAAGGCCATATATATATGTACACACACACACACACACACACACACACACACACACACACACACACACACACACATTTTATATAATATATATATATATATATACATATATAATGTGTGTATGTAAAATTTATGGAGCGTACGGGGTCATGTATGAAATTATAGTGATTTGACTGAAGCCCTGCCTGTGAGTGATAGTTATGGCCTCACAGTATTTGTTGAACGCTCACACCACACTTTTTACTTGTTTGCTAGGTCTCCCCCCCCCTCTCTCTCTCTCTCTCTCTCTCTCTCTCTCTCTCTCTCTCTCTCTCTCTCCAGTATCTGTCTGTTAATCTATCATCTACTGTTTATGTATATCTCAATCTATCTATTTGTCAACCTATCTACATATCAGTTCAAGACTGTACTCCTGGAATCTCCTCACCTTCCCTCCTCGTAGTACAGCGTGGTCGAGTGCTCTGTTTGACTCCCTGCCACTGAGTGATGGAATATACATGGACACTACCAGTATTAATAAAGGTTACACCACACTATCTTCTTGTTAGTTCTTATATTTATGTGTCTGTCTCTCTCTCTGTCTGCCTGCATATGTATCTGTTGAATGATTTATCTTTCTACCTGTCAGTGTCTGTCGCTCTGTAACTCTGTCTAACTGTCCATCTATATCAGCTTGTCTGTCTATTGTCTGTCTGTGTGTATCATTTTGTATCTATATATCTATGTCTGTCTATCTATTTGTCCATCAGTTTATATGTTCATCCACTATCTCTCCATGCATCCGACTGCCTGTCTGATTCTTGTTCTTTTTTTTTCTTTTTTTTCTCATTCTGCTTCTGTACCTATATCTCTCTATCTCAAGTTCTCTCTCTGCGTCAGGAAGCTTCTCTCACTGTGTCATTGTAATACAGTGTAGTGTAGAGCTCTGACGTGGGGAGCTGTGAGTGATAGCATACGCGGACACACGAAGTATTAATAGAGCACACACACCCAACTGCAATATATATGTTTGTCCCTCTAGCTGGGCCATTCTGTCTGTCTCTCTGTCTGGTGCTGATCTATCTATATCTACCTGTCTCTCTGTCTGTTTATATGTATCAATCAGTCAATATCCACCGGTCTTATTTATATCTATCTGTCTATCTATCTATCTGTCTCTGGAGTGATCTGTATTCTGTGAGGGGGTGGCCTTAAAACTAAAGGAACTGTATATATTGTTTTCCCTTCAGTAGTGACGCCTCTTTCCATGATACACCGCCACACTCATGCTATAAAGTGTATGCTATGCTGTTTATCACATGGTCACTTTCAGTATTTACAGCACACACACACACACACACACACACACACCTATAAATATGAATGAACACAGTGTTATTTTATCACTAGCTACTCTCAGTATTCATGAACGCGAACACCTTATCATATACAATCGATCAAAGAACTACCGTCGCGATTTCCTGTCTTAACATTCTGAAATTCTTATGTGTGTGTGTGTGTGTGTGTGTGTGTGTGTGTGTGTGTGAGAGAGAGAGAGAGAGAGAGAGAGAGAGAGAGCGAGAGGAGGGGAAGGTGTGTGAGAATGAAAGAGAGGATAGGAATGTGAGTTGACAGAGACAGAGGAAAGTAATATGAGTGAGAGGCAGGGGAGGGCAATCTTAGTGAGAGACAGAAAGACAAAGGAAGGGAATGTGAGATAAACTAATTTAGGTAATATTAGTTAGACAGACAGAAAAAAAACAGAGAAAGGGAATGAATGAGACAGAGGATGACAATAATTTTGAGAGAAACCGAAAGACAGAATAAAGAAGTGTGAGTGAGAGAGACACAGGAAAGTAATATTGGTAAGAAAGACAGAGGAAAGAATGTGAGTGAATGCGACAGGGGAAGGGTGTGTGAGTGAGAGCAAAGGGAGCGACTTGAGCCAAATTGTTGGGATAACTGTGTGGTGTGACTGGTGGCAGGTTGATTGATTGTGTGTTGGTGGAGGGGCTGGCTTCTCTTGTATCTCATTTCAGGGATGTAGAGAGGGTGCAGGACAACTGAAGCACGGAGAACATGTGTGTTGACACTTTCTTATAAGGTGTATTCAGGTCTCACTTGTAACTGACTGCTGGCTAACCAGGTAGCAACTGGTAATAGTTTCAATCCCAAGCTCATATGATCATGAACCCTGTGTACTGCAGACTGAAGTTGCCCTTTCCTGCGGTACACCATCTTCCTTTCGGGAGAAGAAGAGGGAGCTGTGTGACGTTTGTATAGCTTGGCAGCGGAGCTACCTTGCATCTTCCCATCCGCTTCTCGCAGCGTCCATCTCAGCAGTTACTTCAACAAACAAGGGATAAGGCAATGGCACACTTACTGTCTGACTAGGCTTACATCTCTGATTGGGGTAAAATTAATCTTTTTGTTTTTAATGCATCAAAAACTCGGTTCTTACATCTTTCAACCTGTCAGAATGTTTCGCAGGAGTATCAGCTAATTTCTAGGATTATCCAACTCAATTCTACATTATCTGTGAACATAATTTCGGCTTCATTCTCTCGGGATTTATCTTAGGAAGATCATATTACTTCTCTTGTAAAATCTGCTTCCAAAAGATTAGTTGTGCTAATCCGACTCCGTGCCTTCTTTATTCCTGCATTGTTGTTGACTTTATACGCTGATTTTACCAGCCCCTGTGTAGAATACAAGTCTCATGTGTGGGGAGGCTCCCCGCATACAGCTCTTGTCAACAAGATGGAGTCCAAGGCTTTTGGTCTCATTAACTCTCCTCTTTTTACTGGCTTCCTTCAGCTTATGTCTCTTCGCCACACTGTTGCAACTTTATCTTTTTTCTATTGCTACTCCAATGGTCACTGCTCCTCAGAACTGTCGTCTGCTTGCATCTCTCAACCAATACGGCGGACGTGTAGCTCCCGTCTAGCAGCAAACGCTCACCCGTTCTCAGTCCAGCTCTCTAATGCAAGAGTTACCTGTTTCTCCCAGTCCTTTATGTATACAACAAGTCAACACTGGTACTGTCTTCCTCTGTCTGCATTTCCTGCTTCGCATGAACTCCAGTCTTTTAAACACAGTGCGTCAAGGCATCTCGAAATGAACGGATCTTGAATTTGGCTTTCTGTTATCTTTTTCATTTTTTTCTTGGAGGGAATAATCTCGTGGGCTTCTAGCCTTTGGTTCCTTCTTCCTTGCATAAAATATGGGTGCCACCTTGGGAAAGCATCCCTGCCCTGCATCGGCTGACTAAGTAGATGGGTGATGCAAAATTTTGTCCAAGAGTCTAAGCGGCCCCAGAAATGAACACGGTTTCTTCCAGTTGCGAGCTGGACATGTTGACCCATGCACCATTGGATCCCCCACTAATACCAAATATTTGAATCCAAGAGGTGGTTGAAGATTTTCTTTCATATTAAATACTGCCTGCCTCACTGATGTATTGGCTCCTTGACTCCAGTGGCATGTTATATATAGGATGTCTTGGGACTTGGTGGATTAACTACACGGGGTAATTCTAGGGTAGGTTTTGAGTATAAAGCTTCATCAGTATGGGTCCAGTTCTCAGTCTTTATGGATCTACAGTCACATGTAACCATATGGGCAAAAATTATCACCCTCATCAGTAATTGTGGTTCCGTAATGGTTAAGAGTTCGACCCATATTGATAAGTCATTCTTTACTCAAAATCAGCCCAACAATCACCCCCTAAAGTTATTACGGCAAGTCTTGGGACACCCTGTATATCATTCTTGCTGTCTCCAAGCTACTGAATACAGTTTAGTTGAGCCTTTTCAGCCTTGAGGAGTTGAACCAACTGAAGGTTTTACTGTCATGTAAAGTTCTGCCAGGGTCATAAAGGACGATCTCCGCAACTTCAGTCATCTGGAGTATTGTAGCTTAACATTGTACCTTCTGCCCCTAGACCTCCTGGAACCCCCAGGCGATAATAAGGGATTTTGTAGTACAAAGTGAGGAGCTAAAGCTCGACCCTTGGTTTTGCCTTACTGCGAGCACCATTACCCAGTCACTGGTTGTAGAGCTACCTGTAGGTGACTGAAGTGCATGACAAGCCAAACAGTTACTTGTACTTTAACCTGTACAATCCCGCCGTCGGCATGGTGCCGATGGTACAAAATGTCTCGAGTAATCCCAGCGACGTGATGGTGCCGACAGCAAAATTCGATCGCTGTAGCTCTTCTCAAACTGCTTCAATGTAGCTAATTTTTTGCTAAGGAGTAGCTTAATGTATTGGCACATTGTGCACAAGCACTTGTAACACTTAGTTTGGTTCTGCATGGCTGGGTAACATCAGTGTGCCACTGTTCGTCACAGCTTTAGAATGCAGCGGAAGTCAAGCCATTTTTCCGCCTCATTGGGCTGGAGAAGGCGGTTGAGGCTGTCACATGGACCCTCTGTCCCTTCATTTAGTGATTCTATAGAAGAGGAAGACCTGGATGACCCTTCTGGAGAGGAATATGAGCCAGTGGAGAAGGATATTGAGAATGGAGATTCCCCCATTCTCCTCCCCCCCCCTTCTCTCTCATCCCACCCAGCTGGATGGGAATACATAGCTCACGGCTTGGGAAACTGGGCTAGAAACACGATGGACAGCCATCCTGCACTTATTTCTCCTATAAGGGGTACTTTTTTTGGCTTTTCCTTGATTTACAGTATATGTCCTTTTGGAATGTTGTATGCAATAATTTTTTTTCTCCGTTTTTGGGCCGGGATTGGATGGGTATAAAATTGCAAGAATGCCTGGGATGGTTCGGGTTAAAACAATCAGTGAGTCGAAACCTGGTTGTCTGGTCACCACTGGGTTGTAAGGTTTAAATCTGAGGTAAAAGTAGAGATTGTAGCTGACATAATGATAATCAGGGATGATCGGTTGGTCACTTGCCTTATTTGCCCAAACTAAGTACACTAGCCCTGGGCCCCTCTACTTCTGATGGGGCAAGTAGCGATTGTATGAAAGACAGATAGACAGCATAAATCAGCGCCTCAGTATTATAGTAGAGTTCTGACCGGAGTAGGTATGTGCATTCTCTCTAAGTCCTAGGGATGGTCGGAGGTTTTTATGCCATATGAATCCCAGCCAGGGACGTAGGATGGTCTCGTGTGGCATAAATGATCAAGGTAACGATAGCCTTGCCCTTGTCCTGCGTAAGACATGGCCTCCAATATGGGTAATTTGGGATTTTGTAGTCTCAAGAGAATACTCTACCCACTGTTTTTTTTTTTTTTTTTTTTCTACGCTCAGTTTGCGATTTTCGCTTTTGAATACTCATTTTTGAACGCTCAGGTTTGAAAGATCGACCCTCGTTTCTGGATTTTCAGGTTTCAGTGCACAGGTGTGAATGTTCAGCTTTCAATGACCGACCCTTACTATTGAATGCCCAGTTTTCGGTGCTCCGTTATGAATGCTCATTTCTGAATAAATGGCCCAATTTTTTTCATGCTGAGTTATGAATGCTTGCTCTTGAATGATCGACGCTCAGTTTTGAATGCTGACCGATGCTTTGCCTCTCTGTGAACAACACCCATCCATCCGCTCTGTCTACTGGTTCACAGACAAACTTACCATCAGTTCGTTGTCGTAATTGTGATGTGTTTTTGTAAGAAGAACAGTATGAGCGCAGAATATTTCTATGTTTCTTGTATCCTTATTACACACACACACACACACACACACACACACACACACACACACACACACACACACACACACACACACACACACACACACACACACACACACACACACACAAAAAAAAAGAAAGAAGAAGAAATACTGTATTCAGTTCACTGGTACTAGGCTCAAAACTGCTACCTTTTCGTCTTGAATCCTGAGTTGTAAAAGCAGCTTAGCGCTAGATATGGTGTTAGTCACGAAGACGTGCTGTGGAAGGGATGTTGACCATAAAATTATCTTATGCTTCCTTCGAGCTTCGGAAAATAAACTGCATAATGACGAAAATTTCCGCCTAGTTAAAATGAATGGACTGTACTTACTAGAGAAAAAAATGTCCAAAGTTATTTTTCTTTGACTACCAGGATCAGGGCAGGAGAGTGCAGAGTCTTTCCGTATTTCTTCTTGTACCTGCAATAACAAAATCTTAATTAGGACAGAGCATTAACTCTATAATATTTGAGACACCCACAGGTTATCGCTAAAAGTTATGCTCAATATTGTCTTATCCAAAGTTACACGTATATCCCAATGATTGTCATCAGACACGCGGTGGTATAGCGGTTAGAAATATCCAATCGAAGTGTCAGCCATACGCGAAGTGGTCTGATATACAGAGATGATAAAAGGTAATTAGGTTATGTAATGCCATCAGGGGATGATAAGGTGATCGTCTGGTAATTAGGTCATGTAATGCCTTCAAGGGATGATAAGGTGATCATCTGCTCGTATATTTACAGAATTATGGTAATCTTGCCTCAGGCCTCCTGACCTGGAAGTAAGTAATATGAGAATGGCTGTCACTATTTGTTAATTTATTTCAGCACCAGCCAAAAATGCACCACGAGCTCTAGCTGTACCACGTTCAACTTAAGGTAAATCATTGGAGCCTAAGAGCGTTAATGCTGTCAACATCACCTCTCCCTTGATCGGGAACGCTCTAGTATTCTGATTACAAGTTAACCCTAAACGACGTCATTTAGCTGAGAGTGAGGGTTGTTGGGGGTGCCTGAGAGTGTTAAATAAATCAGTAGAACATAGTCTAACCACTTTCCCAGTCGCTCTCCCCTGTCGCTAGAAGTTACACTCAGCATTATTATATTTAAAGGTAAATCTTCCCCATGTTCCCTTCCGCACGAGTCTGAAATGCAGCACGTACCCTAGCCTTTCTAGATTTAGGTTTGAGCAAAGGAACCTAAGTGTGTTAGTCGCGACAACTCCAGTATTTTCTTCCAGTTGCCTCCAAAGGATTATATTCAGCTAAGAGTGAGTCACAGTAACCTGAGTGTTAGTTAAGTCAGCAGTACATATTTCATCCTTTCCCTTACCTGCCCTCCCCTGATGCTTATCTTTCACAGCCATTACTCGTCTAGTTAGTTTAAATTACAGGTTGTTCCGTTGCAATTTGTCTAATTACTTTGTCTGAAGCAGAAGAGGTGGCACACACATAACCTGGCAACTCAACTACCGGATTATACAAACGTCCCTCATCTACTTCCCTGTCCTCCGAAAGGAAGGTGGTGGACCGCAGATGGGCAAATTTACTGTAAGCCTGCAGTCCATCGAGCTCATGTTTCAGATGAACTTGGAACAACAACAACAACATTTTGCTGCAGACATATTACTACGCTTCAGTCCAGTCTTCTACTTAGAATGATGTTGGTAGTTGCTTTATTTGGGGAACCGGTGGTGCACTGGTTAACACATTTAACTTGCAATACTGAAAGAATCCGACTGTGGTTCTCGGGCCGGTCAGAATGTTGGGCGTTGTTTGTTTCCCTCAGTTTGTCTGTGTTCACCCAAAAGCACAGCAGGAGGTCTAGATATAAAATTGACCCGGACTGGTTGTTCTTGGGCAAGATCTGGAAATAAAAAATATTTTGTTGACTGCCTTAATGAACCACGTGCAGTCGAAAGGCTTCAGTTGAAGACATTTCTCCCAACCTGCAGCCTGGCTGAGCATAGAATCTTGCAAATAACTCTGTGAAATTTATCATTCCTCTGTCATCTTTAGAATGCAAGACATTAAATTACTGTTATACACAGTTGTCATAATCATATTTTCCACTATTAATTGGACTGAGGGGGATCTAAGTATAATAACAGAGAAAGTATAAAGTACAGGGTCCGCCCAGTTGTTCAAATTATCATCCGTGTTGACAATGCGTAGGCAAACTCGTTGGTCATTATCTGTCAACTGTCTACAGCATTTTTAGTCTTTAAGCCTATCTCAGACAGGAAGATTTTACGGCACCTTGCCTTTCATATTCTTTTTTCCAGCAGCCAGTTTGGGTTAGATCAGACTCGAACCACGGGTGTTGATCTCGTGTTTCTCTCAGATATTTGGTCATCCTCTTTTCTGGTTTTGGTTCTTTGCCGTTGTGATAGATATCTCAGTACCCTTTGACAGGGTCCAAAAATCTATAATTTCCAAAATTATCCTCTAATAGTTTCTACCAGTGCTGGAAGGAGACGCCTCGACTTGGTGACACCAGTATAACTGGATGGCACTGTTGTCCGCTTATACAAATGTTCCTCAGTTGCCTCCTTGTCCTGTGACAGAACAGTGGGACGCAGAAGAGTAGCTTAAACCTGAAGGTCACCGTGTTCAAGTAGTAGCGACAGCGACAGTAGCAACAGCCACCGTCGCCTCCCCTGCCGCCATCGACATTGTCGTCGTCGCTGCCGTCTCTGTCCCTCTTTAAGTGCCATCATTTCGGTCTCTTTCCAGTCTGTCTTTACTTGTCGCTGAAAAAGGCTACTTTTCTTCTAAAATCATCATTAGTGGTGTTTTTCATGGATCTGTCGATTTACGGGTAATGTTCCTCTTATCATCGTTGTCGTCGTCATCCTCCGAACCTCCTATCCCACCCTAAGGCAGGGTGAGGAGTAGCAACGTCCAGACAGCCTAAGTTTGCCCGTTTCAATAGGCCACGCTTCCGTTCACTCATCATTCAAGCCCACGGAATCCTGGCTCATCAGTAATTTGAGCTTTACATCTAGAACATGAATGTTACGTGTAGCCCTTTCCACTCATTCGCTGGTCTTTATCACTCACATTTCCTCTATCTTCTCACGGAGTCCATCACAACACCCACTACAACATTCATAGGATGAGGTTTGGCCACAACTAACCTCTGACTTGTCTCTTATGTCTGCTTGGGATGAAATAAATCTCGTTGTTCTGAAGGGTACAAAATTCAGTCCCTCCATCTCTCAACTCGACGCAGCTGCAACAACCAACGCGTCAGTCTTTCATCATTTCTTAAGATCCTTGTTGTCTCATTTTTTCCTGCATTATCATGGAGAGAGCGCATTACTTCTTTTGCAATAACAGACTCGACCAGCAATTAACCTATTACTGTTCAGGGTTGCTAGATGTGGGATTTTGCTCCAAGGGTTTTTAGTGCACCGCCCTCCGCCTGCTAGGTCAGAGTCTCGAATCGGCCCAACGGTTAAAGCTTTAGGGTTCTTCTTTTGAATGACTTTCGAAAATTCTTAATTTTGGCATTATTTTAAGACCATAGGCGCAACGAAACATCGGATCCCAGAATTTTCGTCAATTTTCGTTCCAAGTTACCAAAATGGGCATGTGCATATGGAAAAATCTAAGCAGATTACGAATGGCATGTAGAATCGAAATTCACCGGCGCCTCACGCACTTGAGCTTTCTCAGTTAGTGAAAAGCGCTCGCAACCAGCGTCGAGTCAGACCTTCTTCATACAACACAAGTCGAGTGGGGAAAGAAGTCGTCTGTTATTTGAATGGAAGCGAACTGGATCCCAGACAGTGAATGGAGAGTTTGATGGTCTGAATTTTGTACATACAGTCTTCGCGAATCTTCCACAAAATTTACCGACTTGTCATAAAAACATCCGCACACTACCATAACACCAGTCTTGAGAAGACATCCCTAGCTCGTTCTCAGTATGAACAGTGAGTAGTAATGCCGAAGTGGTGATATGTGAAAGTGTCTGGTGTGTAGAACTGCTGGACCGTAGGAACGGACTATGCAGTTTATGCCCAGAGTAGGGCACATAAAATGACAGTGGTAAAACATTCTATTTATTCCTGCCAGAGAGCTGAATGGGGTCGAGACAACAGAACCAGTGTTTTGTATGACCACACTGATGTGATAGAAAGCAATCAGACCTTAATAATCTTGTGGCCTCATGGTTATCTGGAAGTGAACTGAGTGAGTTATAGTCTGAAGTACTCCATTCTCCTTTCGATGTAGTCGAGCAACGTTTGTATAATCAGTGAAAATACTCGGCTATACTAGAAAGGTGTTTCTCTACGGCACCACAAAATCTGCTGAAAGAAGACTATTCAAAACACCTATTATGAGAGGTTTAAGACCTTAAGTCAGGTGACAGTTATTAGTGTATCCATATTGTTACCTGACAGTTTTATCCACTTTGGGATACACTATGAAAACTGAAGGGATAGACAAAGCCTTCGTTATCCCTTACACTGCTAGAAATCATTCCTAAGTTGAACAATATTGACTGGAGAGAGCAAAAATGAAATAGAAAAATGTCGTCTGATCGAAGAGGTTAAACACTCCTTGGTGATGATGCTTTATGTATAAGAAATAGTGGGGGAGGGGAGGTCTTGCTTTCCTTTCCTCTTCAGCCCGACGATGACATTTTTTCTTGCTGCTTCCTGACACTTATTTTCTACTTTAAAATGATGTGCTGAATAAAATGAAGGTTGCATCTAACCCCACTCGTTCGAAAAGTCTATCCTACATGTAGTGAATAACACCGGCTGGAGATCATAAAAATGAACTACAAAATACTCGTACATAATTTGATTTGAGTAGTTAAAATCTTCAGTTCAATACCCCCCCCTCCCTTTTTTTTATTTAATTCTTGGTACCTTCTGGCGATTTTATTCTGCATATAGAGATGGTAGTGATATAATCAGAAATACACTCGACCCACCACCGAGAAGACCTGGAGCCGCTTACCAGACCACTCCTGAGACCTTTCGAAGAGGTCTTTTTTTTACCCGAGCCTGTTCGTAAGTAGAACTGAAGCAGGAAATTGGAATGTAAAAGCGATGATTAAGTATCATCGTCTAGGGGAGGAATGAGATTTATCAAAAATTAATGCCTGTTTTAGTGACCCTTATGGAGTCGATGGGCATTACTGCAAGCCATGCTCTTGTTTGAGTCGTCTTACATCATAATCTCGTTATCTCTGTCTGACACCTTCCTTTTCTGAACGAACGCACGGGAGTGCGCGTGCATTTGTGTACAGGTATGCGCGCGGCCGTGTGTGTGTGTGTGTGTGTGTGTGTGTGTGTGTGTGTGTGTGTGTGTGTGTGTGTGTGTGTGTGTGTGTGTGTGTGTGTGTGTGTGTGTGTAGACACCCATCAATCCACTCGCTGAATGTAGGGCAGGTACTCTCAGGTAGGTCTACAAGAAACAAGCCAAAAAATTGCCTATAATCGGATAACTTTGTGGGCATCCGGTTTTCTGGTCGGTAGAGGCGCGCCAGTCAGATTTTGGTTGACAAGGGTTTATATCCACGGAATGGTTGGGGTTTACTGCCCACATAATACCACACAGGGATGAACGACTGGTCATCCTTGCCTTGTATGTCTGGACCAGGTAATCAACCCCCGGGTCCAAGCGCTACTGATGAAGTAAAAATATTAAGTAATAGATCGGCACATTAGTATTTGTGTGTCAGAGAGAGAGAGAGAGAGAGAGAGAGAGAGAGAGAGAGAGAGAGGGGGGGGGGAAGAGGGGGGGAGGAGTAAGGAATGGTTGAAAGGCAGGGCGTTAACCTAAGCTATGGGGGGAAGGGGGGAGGTGGTAGGCAAGGAGGGCAGAAGGGAAAGAGGGAGAACAGGCAGAATCCTCATAGTCTCCCGTCAGATTCTTCTTCTTCTTATATTTTTTTTTAGTTCTATCCTCAAGCGATTTTATACAGCGATGGAGAGACTGTTTAAATCTGTCGGGCTAAATATATTTTTCATTAAGCTCTACAGTACGAGACCTTTCCTCGCTCAGCTTTCTTACATCACTCTCTCCGTTTACTCCTAGCTCCACTCTCCCGCTTGGTACCCTTCCTTTTCTTTCTCCCTCCGCTCTTCCTTCTCTCCATTACTCCCTTCCTCTATTCTTTCTTTTCTCACTCTATTTTTCCTTCACTCACTCCTCTTCCACCCTCTCTTCCACACTTTCTACTCTGCTCTCTCCATCACTCTCGTTCCTTGCTCTTTCCCACTCGTCATTCTCTTCCTTTAATCTTTCACTTCATTCTCCCTTCATTTTCTCTCTCCATCTTCCTTTCACTCTTCCTTCATTCCCTCATTCCTTGCCCCGCAGCAGAGATAAATGTCTTGGATGTCAACCTATCTTTCAGTATAGCGCCTCATCTTACACACTTCTCTCTCTCACTTTCTCTCTCTTTTTTCCCTCTCTCTCTCTCCACACTCCCTCTTCCCACTCTCTGCCACCTCCCCGTTGTCTAATTCCCATCACTTCCTCCCTGCCTCCATCCTCTCTCTCTCTCTCTCTCTCTCTCTCTCTCTCTCTCCTTAGCCCCCTCCCCTCCCGCTCTCTCTCTCTCTCTCTCTCTCTCTCTCTCTCTCTCTCTCTCTCTCTCTCTCTCTCTCTCTCTCTCTCTCTCTCTCTCTCTCTCCTTAGCCCCCTCCCCTCCCGTAGCTCAAGTCAACGCCCTGCCGTTCAACCTTTCCTTCACTCTGACCGCCGCCTCACTCGCTCCACGCCGCTCCTTCTCTCCTGAAATCTCTTCTCTTTCTCTTAGTTCTTCTCGCTGCTCTTACACCCACAGTCGTACACCCACAGATACACACACTGTTATCGACCTCTTCCTCCTCCTCCTCCTCCTCCCTCATCTCTCTCTCTCTCTCTCTCTCTCTCTCTCTCTCTCAACAACCCACATCCCCCTCATGGCTGAAGCTTTCCCTTTCACTCGTTACCGTTTCTCTGACCTGTATTCATCCCATTCTTTTTTATTATCTAGAAAGTGGAATACAGTTCCGACGAAATTGTCTTCTGTAGTCGATGTGTTTTCACCTGACCGAAGTGGACCACTCCCAATGCATAGTAAGTCGAGGTTGTATTAAATTTGATTACCCTTCTTGATGAGTTAGGAATGAGTGTCTGGTTAATAGCAATAATCAACCCTCTAATCTCTGACTCTACTTGGCCATTACCTGAACTGAAAGACTTAAAGATCTTTGCCCGGTTACTAATGAGCAGACGTTTTATTAAAGCACACAGTGGATTCATGGGTACAGAAGTGGTGTGCTATCTGATTGGACGCGAGTTCAGTCTTAGGATGGGGCACGAAACAGTGTGATGAACTATCTATCTATCTATTGCCAGACACCATAATCCCTTAAGGGGTGGCCATTTGACTTTGAGTTATTTGTTTTAAGGGGAGGGCCACTAACCCTCCACCAACCCACTTGTTCACACGTAGGGAGCACGTATGGTTTGGTTATATGGTTACCACCCAGCGTTGTAAATGGTTTCTTGGCTTACGGGAAACCATTTGGCTTGTCACTCAATGTAAAGCCACCTGTAAAGGAAAGAAAAGCAATAAGAAGTGAAAGGAAAGATGCGAGAAATAGGAAGCGAGGAGGGGAGGCACAGAAAAAGAATGATAAAGGCTAAGAAAGAAATAGGCAGCACTACATCAAGTGAGTGGATGATGGTCTTTCATTAAAACAGACCTTTAGGATATTCCACAAGATTCACCAACATGACAAAAACACGCCTACAAATACCTTCACACCAGCCCTGAATGAGGCAGCCCTATCATGTATTCTTTACGGACGATGGTTATTTAGTGCTGAAGGGGGGGCATGCAGTCGCGCTTGGCAAGTTGGATAATTACCGACTTCCAGAAAAAAATCCTTCTCTTTTCTGTATGTATCCTACCCTGGACACGGACTACACAGCCAGTTCTCTAAAGTCCAGTAGCTAGTTCACTTACTTGCCACGCACTTCACATGTTACTACTTCGGCACTAATACCCACCGTCCATATTGAATAGTTGCGAGGGCTGTCACACCGAGATGATGGATTATGCAAGAAGAAAGCTTACGTTAACCTTTACACCCCGAAAAGTCTCAGTGCTGGATGAAATTGTTTAGAAGTACCTTGAATAAAGTGTAAGAAATATTACTGAAGTGAAAGTTAGAGCCAGGACACACACACACACACACACACACACACACACACACACACACACACACAAAACCCTTTCTATGGACGCGTTAAGCCGTACGACGATTCTGATCTGCAGAGGAGAACATTCCAACTGCTCGGCCACCGCTGTATTCAGTGGGGGATCTGGATGGAATATCGATGGTTGCGTATCGTATTCTAGAAGAAATTTTTGGTGTGATAAAAATGCACAGGTAATGACGATCGTGCAGTTGATAGGCATTAATCCAAGTGATAAGCAGTATTAAAGATGGCCTTATAACAGAGCCTATAACTTTGCATGCGTGAGGGGGTAAGTATGATGGGCAAGGATGAAGGGTAAAAGAGAAGGGTAAGAGTGAAAGGTAAGGGTGAAGGATAAGAGTGAAAGGTAAGGGTGAAGGGTAAGTGTGAAGGATAAGAGTGAAGGGTAAGAGTGAAGGATAATAGTGAAAGGTAAGAGTGAAAGGTAAGAGTGAAGGGTAAGAGTGAAAGGTAAGAGTGAAGGATAAGAGTGAAGGATAAGAGTGAAGGATAAGAGTGAAGGGTAAGAGTGAAAGGTAAGAGTGAAAGGTAAGAGTGAAGGATAAGAGTGAAGGGTGAGAGTGAAGGGTAAGAGTGAAAGATAAGAGTGAAGGGTAAAAGAGGAGGGTAAGAGTGAAGGGTAAAAGAGGAGGGTAAGAGTGAAGGATAAGAGTGAAGGATAAGAGTGAAGGGTAAGAGTGAAAGGTAAGAGTGAAGGATAAGAGTGAAAGATAAGAGTGAAGGGTAAAAGAGGAGGGTAAGAGTGAAAGATAGAGTGAAGGATAAGAGTGAAGGGTAAGAGTAAACTGATTGATTGCTTAACTAAGAAAAAAAAAATGACAGCGCAACTGCCAGGGTCACATGCAGCTGGATATCAAGGTAAAAGACGCCAACAGAGACTGCGGAGAAGAAGTAATCTAAAAAATATATAAAACACACGTAAAAACACGAGCACTAAAACACCTAAAAACCACGCTATGATCACTTAAACATCAAAAAGCGGCACTAAATAAAAAAGAGAAAAAGAGGAGAGAGAGAGAGAGAGAGAGAGAGAGAGAGAGAGAGAGAGAGAGAGAGAGAGAGAGAGAGAGAGAGAGAGAGAGAGAGAGAGAGAGAGAGAGAGAGAGAGAGAGAGAGTACTAAATCTTGTACAACAGTCAAGCTGCCACCACAAACATGAGGTTGAGAGTTCACCCTCCCATACCGCAGGCCATCTCCCCTTGCAGGATGAGAGTGAAGGGTAAGAGTGAAGGGTAAGAGTGAATTGTAAGAGTGAAGGGTAAGAGTGAAGGGTAAGAGTGAATTGTAAGAGTGAAGGGTAAGAGTGAAGGGTAAAACTTATGTAAGGGAGGTTAGAATGAATGGTGAGAGAGGGTGATGAAACTGAAGGGTGAGAGTGAATGTTAAGGGTGAAGGGTAAGAGTGAAGGATAAGAATGAAGGGTAAAAGTGAATTAAGATAATAAATAAATAATAAATAAATAACTTTATTTCCACTAAGCAGTGGTTATTAATAAAGATACATGTTCCGATATATAGTAAGTACAGTACAATGAAAACATGAAAAATCAGTACATATGAAGACAAATTTAGAGCGAAATAAAATCTCAATTGGGATTTTTATCTTGCAAATGCATCCAAGGTATTTCAAGTCATAAAACATTTTTCTCTCCCATAAGAAAACACAGCAGCCTAGATTTGAATACTGGTAGGCTACTGGCGTTGGTTATTAAAGCAGGCAATTCATTCCAGAGCTTCGGGCCCTGTACAGCGAGTGACCTGGCACCAGTGCTAGTGTGGACTCTTGGTACATATAGGCTATTTTGTTGCCTGGTTACACTTCCAGTCACGTTATGCACAGAAGCAAAGGACATAAACCATTCAGGGTACACACCACGCAGTATCTTATACATAGTACAGTACGTATCAAATGCATGCTTTTGTTTAATATTTAGCCATCTTAACTCTTTCAGGACTGGAGAAACATGATCGTATTTCCTCATTCCACCTACAGCAACTTTAGCAGCAAAGTTCAATAGTTTCTGGGCACTGTGTATAAGAGTTCCGTTGGTTGTACCCCATATCCTAATACAATAATTAATCAAGCTCAATACAAGAGCTTGAATTATGATTATACGAGTCTGTTTCTGGAAATTGTCACTTAAACGATTTATATACATCAATGTCCCAATGACTTTTTTATTTAACTCATTAATATGCACATCAAAGCTCATATACTTATCAATATAAAGACCTAAATTTTTAACATGACTACTAGGAGTGATGTTATTGCCATCAAACTTTACAGTTGCATTAGCAGGTATACGTGATAAGAGTTGTCGATTTCCAATAAAAATACATTGAGTTTTATTTGGGTTAATCATGAGACCATTCCTAAGAAAATACTGATTAGCTTTGACAAGGGTTTCTTCAGTCTTAGTGATAAGATCCTCCAGATTATTTATAGTACCTGTATGAAGGAATTGTGTATCATCAGCATATTGTGTTAATATACAGTCATTTAAATAAGTTGATATGTCATTTACGTAGATATTGAATAAAAGTGGACCTAGAATTGAACCTTGTGGGACCCCGTAAGTTACATTCTGCTTTGTAGATACGACATCATTTAATCGAACAGACTGAGTTCTGTTACTAATGTAACTATTAATCCAAAACGAATCAATTTTTACCTTGGCACATTTATCTATGAGGATGTCATGGCTAACACTATCAAAAGCTTTAGAGAGGTCACACAAGGTTAACAGAGATATTTTCTTTTGGTCCATATTGTCATAAATTTCATCAGTTATAACAGTAAGAGCAGTCTCAGTAGAAAGCTTTGATCGGAAACCATGCTGAGTGTTAGATAAAAGTCTCTTTGTTTCTAAAAAGTTTAATAGTTGATTAGCAACTACCTTTTCTAATATTTTAGAAACAGTAGGTAATAGTGAGATGGGCCTATAATTATTAACATTGTTGATATCACCTGTTTTGAAGACGGGGACAACCAATGCGTGTTTCCATGTCGTAGGGAATATACCAGTTGTGATAGAGGTGTTTACGATACAAGTTATGTAAAACGCGATGACGTAGAGTGCGTCTTTGATGAAGCGAAGAGATATGCCATCAGAGCCATATGAACTACTTTCCTTGAGACTTTTAACTGTAAGGACTATCGTATTGGTGTCCACAGGCTGAGGTCTAAAGTATTCATCTTCTGTAAGGCTTGTTAGAGGCATGTCAAATTGATTGTTAGCAAGGTTTTGTTGCGTCTTATCATATGTAGATTTACCAACGTTTGCAAAAAATCTATTAAATTCTTCTGCTTTCTCATCTTTATTTTCAAAGTTCTGATTATTAGATTTTTTATTCTTTCCTGGAACAATTTCCCTGATGACCTTCCAAGTAGCAGCAGTATCACCTTTAGTACTGTTAAATTGATTATGATAATGTTCAGCCTTTGACTGGCTAATAAGGACCTTTACTTTTTTCTTTTCGGTTTTATACTGCTGTTGCAATTCAGTATTATATCTATCAGTTTTTAGCTTTTTCTGAATGTAGTTTCTATTCATAATAGCTTGGCGTATTTCATCGTTAAACCACGGAGAGAAAGGTCTAGTAACATTTTTGGTAACTAACGGTGCACAGGTGTTCAGACATTCCGTAATAGTGTTAGTAAGTATGTCTACTTGCACATTTATGTCATCAGTAAAGAAAACCTGATTTAAAATATCACACTGCTGAAGTAAACAGGAACAAAGGGCATCACTATTATAGTTGCCAAGGTGACGAAAAGTTCTGGTAACAGGTGTGCGTTTTGGTTTGCTAATGTTCACTTTGGCAGTAATCAGGTCATGATCTGCAATGATATGAGGTACTACATCATGCGAGATTATGATGTCAGGTTTATTAGTTATAATTACATCGAGTAGAGTGGCTGATGTAGGTGTAACCCTAGTTGGTTTATCAATTATTTGGGTTAATTTATTGTTTCTGATAATATGCCTAAGCTTACTTCCAGCTGAGAGAAGGTCATCATTAAAATCTCCAAGAATGAAAATGATCTTCTTCCGCAGAATCATTAGTCTAAAGATCTCCTGAATATAATCAAAGGATAAAACAGTCGCTTTAGGGTGTCTGTACACACAACCAACAATAACAGAAGGCAACTTACGACACTGTACAGTTAGCCAAATATCCTCGATTCCAGGTTGTTTTGGAATATTTACATTAAGTACAGTGGAACTTAAAGTGTCTTTAACATAGATACAGACACCAGCACCTCGACCATTGTCATGTCTAAAAATCTTATAGTTAGGAATATCTACAAACTCAATCGGGGTGATGGGAAGAAGCCAGGTTTCGCTCACACACAAAATATCAACATTTCTTTCATACATGAGTAACTTAATTTCATCAAGATTTGATAGTAATGACTGAGCATTAATATGTTCAATAATTAGAAAATCCTTTTTAGTTACTGAAGGAGTCCCACCGGCTGTTTCTTCTTCGCCAAACCCCTATGTGTTGTAATATCTACATAGTCGGCTCTTATGGCCCAGGGCGTGGCAGTTACCACATACAAGTTTATGGTCATATCTGCAGGTTGACAGTCTGTGATTGAATTCTCCACAGTTGAAACAACCAGTTTTCCTAGAATTATGTGTTACATTATGTGCATAGCTTGAGTGATTACTTACAGCACGGTTATTTCTGGTACTGTTTCTTACCACATATGTCCTCTGCCAGTTATTTGCTTCGTATGACTGGTTATGTTCTTCGTGATGTGGATTCACGTTGAAGTGGCGTGTGTCTGTCCCTCTCGTCTGTCTCCCCAGGGCATCAGTGTAGGTGCGGGTCCCTGTAGGGTGGCTGCGGTTCGGGTCCATCGAGCTTCTACTAACATATAGAGAATGGGTTCTGTGGGGATCCTTAAAAATGGTCTTCCTGTGATGGTAATCCAAATCAGTTTTAACTTTTTCCCATTCAGAACACAGGTTGAAATCACCACACTGTTTGGCAATAGTTGACAAAAGTCGTACTGCTCCTAGTCTATTTAGGATTGAGCCTGGATGAATATCATTTGCATAATAGCACATATCATCAACCTCACCAGTGCCCAGTTTAAATGCAAGATCAGTCTGGATGGTTGGTATACAGTTTGTTTCACACCACTTTAGAATGTGGTCATTCACATCATTTATTTTAGCCTGTAAAAGATCTGACTGTAGGCTGGGCACAAGCTGGCATATGTATATATTCATCATTTCATTTTTCCTTTTTAATTCACTCACCAAAGAACCTATATCATCTGTAATTTTTTCAGGAGAGGCATTTTCTATTAAGTCAAATAAACCACCATAAATTATGCAACTTTTAGGAATCCAGTTTAATTTCTCGGCCACCCAGCACTTCATGAAATCAATAGTGGCTCCCTCCAGTGTTCTTATATGAGAAGTTATATGGAGGTCAGAGGATATTATCTGGGAGAGGTTAGTGTCACCCAGTAGGAGAGTTTTTTCACTAGGTTGTACTGGGATACTTACAGTTTCTGGGTTAGTTTGTCGTTGGTTTCCACGAAATTCCTCCTCAAGAGGGGTTAGAATGAATGGTAAGAGTGTATGGTGAAACTGAAGGGCGAGAGTGTATGTTAAGGGTGAGGGGAGGGGAGAAAGAAAGACCCGTAAGAGTCAAGGGTGAGACTGAAGAATGAGAAATAAGCGTGAGTGAACGATAAGAGTGACTGGAATGACTGGTAATTGTGATGGGTATGAATGATAAGAGTGAATGGTATGAATGGTCAGAGTGAATGGTATGAATGGTAAGAGTGAATGGTATGAATGGTCAGAGTGAATGGTATGAATGGTAAGAGTGAATGGTATGAATGGTCAGAGTGATGGGTTAGTGTGGAGGCGACCACCTCACCCTCCTAGGCCTGGCTTGGCCTACATATGCCAGAGCCACACTCTGTTTCCTCTCTCTCTCTCTCTCTCTCTCTCCTCTATACCGTTCACACCACATTAAAAAAAAAAAAGGTTATTCTAGCCAAATCTATAGTTTCTCCTAAGTCATTCTGATGGTGCTGTTGCAACGCTGGAAAGATTTTTAAAACTTTCTCGCTGTTTCTCGATCCAGCAAGATAGCGCCGGAAAGCTAATGAAAGTAACCTTATTTAGTTACGTTCAGTGTTTTATCTGTCGTGTGGGATGATTAATAAAAAGTACGTTTGAAAACCATCCATGTGCTGGCCTCAACAATTTTCGGTTTAACCCAGTCACATCACGTCTTGCCTTTCATAGATGACTGGTAGAAATATCATCAGCACTTCATTCCAGTTTGCTTTGTTCCGTGCACCCTCTTCACTCTCCTGGAAACTCGAAATTGTGATTCGAAACATCTTTAAGGCTATATTTCCATCTTCTCCAAGGCCTCCACCTTCATCTGACTACCACTACTACTGATATTTTGTACACTCCCAGCACCCATTCCCTCCATATAACCGTACCGCTTAAAGCATACCCTGGTCTTCTCTGTGCATTATGCTACGTCTGCTTCCGCACATAAGAGTACCAAGTCTCTTCCTGCCAAGCAATTGAATTCCACATGTAATATAAACCTGAAGCACTTTACTCGTATCTACAGCGTATCCACATCTTTTTTAGTTCCTGGCATTCAAGGCTCAAGGTTCGGCCCATACAGTAACATCAGCATTACTTTGCTGACATAACCATCTTCACCTGAACAGACACTGATCTTTCCACGCAGTCCTCGACGTCGTTAGATTTTATTTTTTCCCCGGCATTTTGCAAAATGGAGTCTTCTATTGCTTTGAAAAAGAGGCGAAGGCAGATATCTTAGTCATGGTCGCTTTGGTACTATCCTGATATTCAGAAAACCCTCTGTCGTGAGCTTGAGTGTCTTGCTTGCTATAGTCGCGGCGCGCGACTCGGAGGTTGTTATTATCGTGCCCCGGCAACCTACCATTCAAAACAGCGTCTTATTTCGTGTATAACATGAGACGCAAGTGATTCGTGTATAATATGTTCGTGTATAATAATATTCGTGTATAATATATTCGTGCATAATAATATGATTCGTGTATAGTATGATACGAAATCGGACGCACTTTTGAATGGTAGGCTGCCAGGGTACGATAATGACAACCTCAGAGTCGTGCGCCGCGACTAGTGAATTTGTTGGGTGGACGTTCACAAATTAACGATTTCCCCACAGCAGTCAAATAACCAAACCTACACAATATCACTCTCTGCCACCACGATATTCTGTTTCACCGTCTGTGCCTTGTATCTGTTCTACCATCTCAACCATACCGTCGTCCATTAATACCATGTTCCGTTTCACTGTTTGTGCTGTTTATTTGCTCTGCCTTACTCCAAATACTTTTATGATTTGGCCTTATAGACATCGAAGGCACCCCATCTTCACACTAATAGACCACTCTGATGGCTTGGCGCTGATATATTCCTATAATTTTGTTTTTGAATGGCTGTATTTGTCAGTGTCGCAGTCTGTTATATGTTAACGAGTAAAGCGTGTGAGAACACTGTTTGTATTCTTCATGCTATTAACCCCTTCGATCCGATAATGCATTTTATATTTAAATTTTGATAACCCAAGCTGATAATCAGCTTATGAGAGGATGATAGTAGTAAAGGGATTACTGTTGGCGGCAGTTAACCACTCATATCTGATAGTCTCTCCAAATGTGATCAAACTATCTAGCAGTTGCAATGATAAAACATAGAATAAGTTTCAGGACTAAAATACATTTTGGGTAGATATAACTTTCATTAACGCATTCAGTACGCAGAGACTGTTGGAGTTTATTGCTGGGACCTCCGGACGGCTGTACTGAGGCTGGAAGAGACTTTTTGAGCTAAAAAGATACACTTAGGTTTCGGTAACACATTCAGTATGCGGAATTTTTTGCCGTTTGTTCACGAGATGATCTAAGTCAGCGTAGGAGAAATTTTCCGCCGGGTGGGTTCAGACAGAGCTTTCAATAACTGCTTTGAGTACATATTTTTAAAAGTTTATTTCTGTTGCCTAGAGACGACTTATTTTTTTTTTTTCCAGACTGGGAGAGACCTTTCTAACTAGAAGGATTAGATACTGCCTTCAACAACTTCTTGACCATTAGATGTCTGACCTACGATGGGTAAGAACGTAAAGTACGTTGGTGGCAAGAAGAAAATGAAAAACTACGTCTTAAATTGATGGGTTAATAAGACATCGCTGTACTGAATGGACTGAGAATTAGTGGAGCAAGAGAAAGTACAGCAGTTTGTCAACTCATAGACCACTTCACTACGATGACATCTTTTCCCAGTAACTCTTGCTACCTGCAGGGAATTTAATTTAACTCAAAGTGGATGATTAGATTAATCCCTTCAGTCCGATGACATACTTTTGGCTAATTCCTGATAACCCTAGACGATTTTATTATCATGGGAGAGAACTTTCGAACTGAAGGGAGTGCATTTAGCCTTCATTAATTCCTTGAATACTAGAGATGTGGCCTGAGATGAATAATAAGGCATGGCAGTAGCACGAATTAAAAAAAAAAAGGCCATCGGATTCAAATGGCTGATAAAACGTTACTGTACTGAATGGACTCAATGTTAGAGGAAAAAGTGGAGTGTTGCACAGTATAAACAAACAAGTTATCCACGAGAAGGATTAAAAGTTTCACTACGATCAGTGGCGTACCTGAAGGGGGGGGGGGGCAACAGCTGATGACAGGGAGTGCTGGAGCTCCCGTTTCATCAGCCCTCAGGACTAGTTCCTGACCATCCCCCTTTGCTGAACTTTTTCAGTGTCTCAGTTACACAGAGAGTAGGCCAGCATGCTCTCCAGTACAAATTTCTCTAACTATCTTCACCAAACTACATGCACAGCACACGCTACACTTCCTTTTCAAAAATCAATACAAATGGCGTCTATTAATCAAGCCTCGGAGTCCCCAGGGGGGGGGACCATAAATGCCCCCGCCATCTGCCCCTCTCCCGGTGACGACTCGAGGTGCCTGGAACCACTGTCTGACTCTCTTCTTCTTCATTTCTGCAACATTCGCGGCCTTTCATCAAACTTTCGCTCTGTTGAGCACCACCTCTCCTCCTCTAAACCTCACCTTCTTTTACTGACGGAGACTCAGCTGTCTGAGGCAACCGACAGCAAACCCTTTTCTGTATCCTCCTACTTTCTCTATACTCATTTCAAAGCCAAAGGTGGCTGTTGTGTATACATACGCAACGACTTATCTTGCTCTCGTGTTCCTGAACTTGATTCTTCTGAATTCTCCACACTCTGGCTTCGGCTTTCCTGTCATTCTCTGACTAAATATATCTGTGCTGTTTACTTATCCCCTAATTCTACTGACTATCAAAAATTCTTTGACTATCTTACTTCTACGATGGAACACATTCTGTCCATTTCTCCTTTCTCTGAAATCTCCATTCTTGGAGATTTCAATGTTCACCACCACCTTTGGCTCTCCTCTCCTTTCACGGATCCACCTGGTGAACAAGCCTACATCTTTTCTATCCTTAATGACCTAGAGCAGCTTGTACAGCACCCTACCCGTATCCCTGACCGCCTTGGAGAGAGCCCCAACATACTTGACCTCTTCCTCACAACTAATCCTTCTGCTTACTCTGTTAATCTTTTCTCTCCGTTGGGCTCCTCCGATCACAACCTTATTACCTTAACCTGTCCTATCACTCCGGTACGGCCTGTGGACCCTCCAGGGAAACGTCGTCTGTGGCACTTTGGAGCCGCGAACTGGGAGGCCCTCAGGCAGTACTTCTTTGATTTTCCCTGGAATGATTATTGCTTCCATGGCCGGGAGCCATCTGAGTGTGCCTCGCGCATTACGGAGGTTATTCTCTCGGGCATGGAAGCATACATTCCTTTCTCATATCCTTTGACTAACGCAAGAAAGCCTTGGTTTAATCACGCTTGTTCTAATGCTGTCCGCAACAAGGAGAGGGCCTACAAAAGGTACCGGAGCCAACCCACACCTGAATCACATCATCTTTACGTTTCTGCCCGGAATCGTGCTAAGTCTGTTCTTCGCTCTACTAAAAATAATTTCATCCATACTAAATGCTCTCAACTCTCCAACTTGAATTCTTCCCGCTCCTTCTGGCACCTTGCCAAAAATCTTTCTAACAACTTTACCTCATCATCCTTCCCTCCTCTTTTCTACTCTGATGGTTCTGTAGCTATTTCTTCTACTGATAAAGCAGATCTCTTCGCACAGACTTTCTCCTCCAATTCCACCTTAGACGATTCCGGTGCTGTTCCTCCATCACTTCTCCCCTCTGACTTCCTCATGGCTGACATTAAAATTTCTTCAGTTGATGTATTTTCTGCCATCACTGGCCTCAGTACTAACAAGGCATATGGGCCTGATGGGGTCCCTCCTGTTGTTCTCAAGAACTGTGCTTCTGTGCTTACACCCTGCCTAGGCAAACTCTTTCGCCTTTGTCTGTCAACTTGTACCTTTCCTTCTTGCTGGAAGTTTGCTCTCATTCAGCCAGTCCCAAAGAAGGGTGACCACTCCCAACCCTCCAACTATCGTCCAATTGCTTTAACGTCCTGTATTTCAAAAGTTTTCGAGTCAATTCTTAATAGAAAAATTTTAAGGCATCTTTCCTATCACAACCTTCTTTCCGATCGTCAGTATGGGTTCCGTCAGGGACGCTCCACTGGCGATCTTCTCACCTACCTTTCAGACTCCTGGTCATCCTCCTTTCGGGACTTTGGCGAAAGCTTTGCCATTGCACTTGACATCTCAAAGGCTTTCGATCGAGTCTGGCATAAATCTTTAATTTCCAAACTGCCCTCCTACGGTTTCTATCCTTCTATCTGTGCCTTCATCGCTAGCTTCCTTTCTGGTCGTTCTATAGCCGCTGTTGTAGACGGCCATCGTTCTTCTCCTAGATCTATCAACAGTGGTGTTCCTCAGGGCTCTGTCCTATCACCAACTCTCTTCCTTTTATTCATCAATGATCTTCTAAGCTGTACATCTAACCCTATCCACTCATACGCTGATGACTCCACCCTTCACCTTTCCATTCGGTTCCCGCAATCGCCCATCTCAACAGTTGCTTCAAGAAACAAGGGATGAGGCTATGGCACACCTAATGTCTGACTTGGCTCGTATCGCTGACTGGGGTAAAAATAATATGGTTGTCTTTAATGCATCTAAAACTCAGTTCTTACACCTATCAACCCGACAAAATCTTCCACAGGTATACCCATTAATGTTTAATAATATTCAGCTTAATCCTGCATCATCCTTGAACATGCTTGGGGTTTCATTTACTCGGGACTTATCTTGGAAAGATCATATTACATCTCTTGTAAAATCTGCTTCTAAGAGATTGGGTGTGCTAAGCCGACTCCGCTCTTTCTTTACCCCTGCACAATTGTTCACTCTATACAGAGGTTTTATCCGCCCCTGTGTGGAGTACAACTCTCATGTGTGGGGAGGCTCCCCACATACAGCTCTTCTCAATAGGGTGGAGTCAAAGGCTTTTCGTCTCATTAACTCTCCTCCTCTTACTGACTCCCTTCAGCCTCTGTCTCTTCGCCGCACTGTTGCATCTTTATCTCTTTTCTATCGCTACTTTAATGGTCACTGCTCCTCTGAACTGTCTGCTTGCATTCCTCCACCTCTACGACGGGCGCGTAGCACCCGTCTGGCAGCAAACTCTCATCCCTTTTCTGTCCAACTCTCTAATGCAAGAGTTAACCGTTACTCCCAGTCTTTCATTTATGCAACAGGTCAACTCTGGAACTGTCTCCCTCTGTCTGTATTTCCTGCTGCCTATGATCTCCAGTCTTTCAAACGCAGTGTGTCCAGGCATCTCAAAATGATCGGATCTTGAATTTGGCTCTCTATTGTATTTTGCTTTTCTCTTGGAGGGAACTGTTACTGCGGGCCATGGCCTTTGGTTCCTTCTTCCTCGCATAAAAAAAAAAAAAAAAAAAAAAAAAATCCCGGCTGAGATATTAGATAAGTTTTGAGAATTAGGGGGGCTAGGTTCTTTGCGGGGCCCCCCTCCTCAAAGAACCTAGCCCCCCGGGCCCCCAGATCTCTAGGTAAGCCCCTGACTACGATGGTGCTTTCTAACGACTCGTACTTTCTCTGCACGATTCTGTTCAGCCTGGGAGAGACTTTTCAGGGTGAGGAAGTTAGGCATATCATTTCGTCAAACACTTAATACGAGAGGAGATTGCAAGGTATAATAATAACGTATGGAGGTCGGAGAGCTTAGACAATAATACGACGTCATTGTACTCAACGGAAATTGTATTGCTAGAGGTGAAAGTCGTGCATTATGTAAACAAACAAGTCCGCGATGAAACGAATAATCCCTTTCACCACGCTGGCGTCATTCTGAGTTAACCCTTACTACTTTCGGATGTTTTCATTCTGTTTAGGAGAGATTTTTCGGGTGGGTGTTGGATTTAGCTTTCTCTCACTCCATCAGTATGTGAGGTTTGTTGTTGTTGGTAATTGTTGCTTCCTTCAGACTACTTTATTTACCGTGCGGAAGATTTTTTATTTTTATTTTTATTTCGAATCGAATGGATAAGACGTAGCCTTCGTTTACCCTACATTCTTATAACTAATACTTGTTTTTTTATTGCTACCCGCAGACAGGTTTATCAAATTTAGCAGGGATTTTTCAGACTGGAATAGCTTTAGATAGCCTCCATTAATCTTCTTCCCCAAAGTTAACCAAAAATGCATTAGGTGGCAACAGTTGAGTAAAACGTCATGTTTTGTGTATGTCTATCACCAGACTTACTAATCACATAAGGGGTGGCCACAAACTTATCGATTCCATGTCACCCTGTCCTCCACTATATGGCTGCCTTCTCTCTAACTCACACATCCCCTCTCTCATATACCTCTTCACCTCACTCTCCATCTCATCCACGGTACCCCCCTCCCCCTTTCACGTTCCACATCATTTACATACACTGTCTTGGTCAGCCTCTCATTCTTCCTCCTCTCCACACGGCCAAACCATCTCGAAGTATATCATGGTACTTAAAAGATTTACTATTCGTGGAAGAGATGAAAGTTTTGCACTGTAACAACAAACTAGCCATTCTTGAGATGCATTATCCCTTCGACGGTGTGAGGCCACGCTAAACTGCATAACGCAGGAACCCGGTGGTAAAGCAAAAACACTCATGAGTAGGAGTTGTTGAGATTCGCCATAGACATGGCGAAGCTTATAGTTTTCGTACGGTGAGTATTATTATTTTTCTTTTCACTCTTTTTTTTTCTTAGACCTTGATGATAATTATTATACAGGACGGTACCATAGGGTAACCTAAGTACTTATGCCAAATATAAATGATACTGACCCATTTTTGAAAGTCATACTCATTTATGATGAAAAAAAAAAAAAGCGTATTTAAAATCAAAATATCTCATAAACTAATTGAGATACAGCTGTTTGGTTGAAAATCTTTTGATAAAAAATTTAGCTGAGAATTCTGGATGGATATTTTGCCATTTAGCCCAGTGGAAAGTACCGAAGTCAAATCCGCTCAGTGTTTTCTTTGTAACACGTTTTAGAGAAAAACACAAAAGCCGTAAAGCTGTAACCTTACAGAAATATAGCTGTGGTCCCTCTCATGATGTGAAAGGAATATGGTTCCAAGTTAACATACAGTTAGCCGGTTATTGAGACAAATGTAAAATGTACCCATACATACAAAGACAATAAATAACAAAAATAGTTTCCTTATTATGCCTACACAATAAGTAAATAGGTAAGTAGTTGTTATTATTATTATTATTATTCTTATTATTATTATTATTTATTATTATTATTATTATTATTACCTCCGACAAGGTGGTTATGTTTTACCCTGCGTTAGTTTGTCTGTCTGTCTGTCTGTCTGTCTGTCTATCTGTTACCAGGATTACTCAAGAAGTTCTGAACGGATTTTGGTTAAATTTTGTGGAAACGTGAGCCATAAGCCAAGGAACAAATGGTTAAATTTGGGGGTTGATCCTGATCCAGAGTATCCCGCACAATGTCTCCAAAAGTTCTCAATGTATTTCAATGAAAATTTGTGGAAAGATGGGTCATGGAGTATGACAAAATTGATTAATTCTTGGGGCAGATGCGAATCTGGATAATATATCCACGGATCCGGATCCTGGAATACTAAAAAAATTATGAACGGATTTTGATGAAATTTTGTTAATGGTTCATCCATGGACCAAGGAAGAAATGATAAAATTTTGGGGCAGATTACGATCTGGATCCAGAGTATCCCGCACAGTATCTCCAAAAGTTCTCAATGAATTTCAATGAAATTTTAGTTGAAAGGTAGGCCATGGAGCAAGAAAGAATTAATTAAATTTGGGGGCGGATCCGGATCCGGATCCTATATCCATGGATCCGGATCCGGATCCTATATCCACGGATCCGGATCCGGATCCTTTTTACTGGCAATGGCGTTGAAGGAGGTATGCGTTCTGTTGAGAGCTTTGTTATTATTATTATTATTATTATATTATTACTACTGCTACTACTACTACTACTACTATTATTATTACCCTCGTCAAGGAGTTCATATTATTACTGGTGTTTGTTTGTTTGTTTGTCTGCTTGTTTGTCTGTCTGTTAACATCTTTACTCAAAAAGTTAGGAACGGATTTTGATGAAATTTTGTGGTAGGTTTGGCTATGGGCCAAGGAGGAAATTATTAAATCTGGGGATGGATTCGGATCCGGATCCGGAGAATCCCGCTTAATACCTCCAAAAGTTCTCAGTGAACATCAATGAAGTTTTTGAAAAGGTGGGACATAGACCAAGAAAGAATTGATTAAATTTTGGAGCGGATCCGGATCCGGATAGTATATCCACGGATCCGGATTCGGATCCTTTTCAATAGCAATGACATTGGCGAAGGTATACGCTATCTGAGTGTATTTTAGTTATTATTATTGATTTTGTTGTTTCTGCTGCACTTTCTACTTCCAAGCAAGTTTATTGAGCTTAAGAGCGACTTTGGAACTTGAGCATTCAGATATAACAAAAACACAGAGGGTTTTGTTTTAGGTGGCATAGGAGGCTTTGTAACATCGTTTTCTAAGCAATATATTTAACATAGTGCACCTTAATATTCTTTTCTATGGCAGAAATAAAATTTTATTATCGACATGAACTGCATCAGTAACTCACGAGATGATGATGAGCTGTACTGTGCTGTATATATCAACATGGAAGAGGGGCTACGAAGTCTGCAACCACTCAGAGTACTTCCCACAGAGCAATCTTGCCTCTCCCATCGACATGACGTGTGTTAAATTCCGTAGCCATCCTCATGCGGACAATGGAGAATCACACGCGCATCACAGAGGCATCTTTTTACTGTAACTTGGCTTAAAACTGACATCTCTTCATCTTGAATTTTGAACTGTAATAAAAGATAAACACTAGAATATGATGCTAGTCACGACCAGTGCTATGGAATGGATGTAGAGCCATATTGCCTCTCTCTGCTACTGAGTTACATGAACTAATCTGCAAAAGTACGAAAATCTCTGCTAGGTTAACAAGAAAGAATCATATATAGTGCAAGGTGCCTGGAATTTATGAAAAGAGTGGCGATTCGATGGGCACAGTTGTATTTTTTATTCAGCACCCCCTGATTTGTCTGGCCGAGCAGACTTATCCTCCCCAGGCAAGTAACAGTCTCTGCAGGGTTGTTCGGTTCACTGAACTGATGTTCCCTCGCACTGGACAGCGCCTCTCGCTACAGCGAGGCGCGGAGAAGAGTGTTGCGGTTTGGCTTCCAAATGGACACCACAATTGCGTCTCTCCATTCATTTACAAGGAATACCATAGTAGGCTCCACAGCATCCTATTAATCGTTTATATGGTTTCCACCCAGTACTGTGAATGGTTTCCTAGGTTACAGTTAACCATTAGACTTGTCACTCGGTGCAGAGACACATGAAGTAGAAAGAAGAGTAATAAAGTGTGACAGGAAGGATGGGAGAGATAGGAAGAGAGGAGGGCAGACACAGCAAACAGTGATAAAGGTGAAGGAAGAAGTGGGAATCACTACATCAAGTGAGTGGATGATGGTCGCCACCACCTACCACCATGATGTGGACGGCGAGCGCTGCTGTTATCTACATGCATTGCAAGTGGAATGCACTCAGAGAGCGCCTACCTCCCCCTGCGCCAATAAATTTATAATACACTGCTGTAATTCCCTTTTCCTACCAGACGAATACCTTTACGGTCTCACATAGTCAGTTAATTCTACTAACTTTATTTACCCTGTTACACAGTTTTACAGGGCCCATACCGCAGCCAATGCCAATAAGATTTCTGATTTATTCCTGCATCCGGATCTAGATCCACTCAAAATCAAATTAATGCTGCCTTGACCCACTGCCCACCTATCCACCTGATTTAATTGAAATCCCATGAAAAAGTTTTGAAGATATTTTGCACACAAACAAACAGAGACACGGATGAATGCATAACCTCCGTCCATGGTTGTTGGCGGAGGTAATGAGCCCCATGGCAGTTGCTCAGCACACAGGGGATAAGCTCTCAGCATGCACGTCATCACAGTCTAGGATTCAGCTTACACCTCACACAAAGGTTTGTTGGCAAGATATACCGGTTAAAAAGCAGTGGGTAATGTTACGGAAGGTGAAGTGGAACGGCTGCCTTCTTTGCTTTCCACTTCATCTGTGAGAGCATTTGAAGCAGACTTGTTTGCTGAAGGTATCAAGTTTCCTTCCTTGGCTTAATCTATCATTCATTTTTTTTTCTTTTTTTTTTTAGTGCCAACCTAAGGCTCTTGATTTTGGTTGCGTGTGACTGTTTCTCTGCAAGTTGTTCTGTCTGTTTCTGTTAGTCTGTGTCCGTATGTTTGTTTGTCTGTGTACTGGGAAAAAAATAACAATTTGTAGACTAAATGTTCCTTCTAGGCGCTTTGAAGACAACTTCCTCTTCCCCAACAAAAGGTAAAGGAATGTAGTTAGCTGCCTTTCCGACGTGCACTGTGGGTACATGCAACTCTCTAAGTCATTGAGAATGATTTCCATATGTCTGTCTGTCTATCTGTCTTTTGAAATCCTCCACCTAAAAGCTTTCTGCAATTTAGATTGGTAGATATTGATCATATCAAGGTCAGGTTCAGATGTGATGCTCAAGCATCAAAGCTCAAGGTCACTGGAAGCAGAAGAAATCTAGTCAGTAGCTAAAACGGCAGAGGCGGCCTGTTGTCCTAATGGACCTAGGATCGAATCCCGACTGAGGCAGGAGACAGTTTAAGGATTAGGTTTTCATTAAAAAAAAAAAAAAAAAAAGACTTTACTGATCTACCAGAATACCCGTCGACATATTGTAAAAATACCCCTGCTAATACCAGTACACCAGTCCTATATGAGACAGCTCTACCATGTATTCGTTATGGACGGTGGGTGTTAGTGCCGAAGTGGTGACATGTGGAGGTTTGTAGAACTACTGGGCCGTGGGATAGACCAAGAAGCCTTTGCCCGGAGTCGGACACATTAAAAAAGTCCAAGTGAGCAGCTGTCCGTTGTCTCAGGACAACTAGTTACCTGTTGTTTTCACTCGGTTTATCTGTTTGTCTGGCTGTCTGTTAACAACTTTTCGAGAAAACTCCTGGTGCGATTTTGACTAAAATAACTGGGATGGTGGGCAATGACCTTCTCTTCGCCTGATTAAATTTTGGGCCAAATTGGGCCAAGGTCCAGGCTGAAGGACCAAAAAATGTAAAAAAAAAAAAATAGTTTTTTTTCGCCATAACTCCTTTCAGATTGGTCACATCGACATGAAACCAAAACCTACAGGTGCATCTTTCAAATCTGCATCCTATAACATGCCACATTACATCAGCGAGGTTACCCCCTAATTAGCAGTAGGGGAGTCAATGTGAGGTGGGTCGGGCCTAAAATTTCAAATGGGCATAAAATCGTCAATTTTCACCCGATTTGCTCCAAATCTGATACGTGACATCGTTGACTAGTTATCGTGTTGTGTTTATACGTCAGTTACTGTCGGGGACGGTTTCCTATGCCTTGGCACCACTTCTTGTCTAATTCTTGTATTGTGCTCCAAAAGCTGGAAAGGACGACTGAACACACTGCTCATTACGGGAGTTTACGATTCCAGCAAACCATCATTACTTCAGCCGATTTGAAAAAAAAAAAAAAAAAAAGCTTTATGAACTGTAATATTGCTGATATACGTTAACCATATTCCTGTTGTGGTAATACAGTAGTTTGTCTTTTATTCCACTTCTCAATTTCCTCGGCAGGTGGCTTGTCTTCCTGTCCTAAGAAAAGCTTGATATCATACTTTGTCCATAGATGACTCTGATATGATGAATCTAAGATGAAGGTAAAGAACATATAAGTGTGAAGTAATTGCGGTGGAATATAGTATTTATTGTCTCTAACTGTATGATTTGACCAGTGCCACTAGTGAGAACTGTATGTTGTCTTTCATACATTTCGTTTACCTCTACCTGTCTCTCTAATATTTTTGTGCCGTTCACATTATACTGGGTGTCATATATGTCCGGGTCATAATCACAGATATTATATAAACACTTTTTCAAAATATATCAGTTCTGGGAAAGCTTGTATACTATTTATCTAGAGTGATGATAGCCTTGTGCTGGCACTCGTGAAAGCATTACTGGTGAACCATAGAAAGAGTAACCGTGCCTATGTTAAAACTAGTCTTTGTCATCATTATAACATCAAATATATCTACACATGACAAAGTGATTAGTATTACATTAGAAAGAAAACGGTATATACAGTCCCAGGTCATATACAGGTGTATGGCAACCACTCCCCAGCATGCAGGGCTACCAGTTTTGTTGCCGCTTCACGCAACGCGTGTCAGATACATCGTCCATTGTGTCCGAATGTATAGTACTTTTTTTTAAAGATACTTTTGGGAGCTACTGTACACTGACTTCCAAAAATTATCATATGAGCGAATAATGATGGACCAACGTCGGTTTATTAGTGTCACATATGAGGATAAATGTAAAGACAGTAAATTAACCTAACTGAAACTAATTCCCAGAGCAGCGTATAAACCCATGTCACTGATACACCAGCCGTATTGTGGAGGTGACATGCGAGATTCATTCTTATATTGGACATTATATGTAAAATAAATACAAGGTAAGGTTGAACACACTTTGGGGGCTCCTTTTATTCATTTAATAACCACTGTATCCACCGCCTGCATCCAGACCTCTGTTCAATCGACGCGACACCTTCTATGAAGCTGTGCCATTCACGTAACGAAACATCACAATACCTTCCGAAACCGAGATATCGCCACATTCGAGCAGTATGTATAATAATGATGTGGTTAAAATTGTCCTACATGCAGACACTATAGGCTATCATTAACCTCTGCATTGGTAATCTATTTGTAGCTGTGATAACGAAAGAACTGTGATGGGTATTTTTCTTATGCTGTTTAATAATCTGAGTTTCATTTATATTCAAGGGGGGCTGGGTGACTCAATGGTGGCGTGCGTAGCTCAAGACCATGAAGTAGAGAGTTCGCGCCCCACCTGGGTAGCTACTTACCTGAAAGTTAGCGCTCTCATCACCCTATCAGGGCTATATGGTCTAATACAGGCCTAGCTCGGAGAATTCATTCCTTCATTTATATTCCAACATGACAACTCAGCCCATCGCAGTCAGTATTCGAACATGGCAGCTCTGCCCATCGCAGTTACTGTTTCCCAAGATGCATTTATCACAATATCATGTGTGTAATGGGTTATAGTCTTTAACACAGAGGTATAAATATTACTGAACTGTCACCAGTTACAAGTCGATGGATGTTTGCAGTCACACAGTGGCGTTGATGTGTTTATTAGCAGTACCACCAACGATACCTAACCATGCTTATCAACCGCTCCGAGACAAGTGGCCGGGAATAATGTTTCATTCTGTTCATTTTGTCATTCTTCGCACCTCACTTTAAAGATACTTTTGGGAGCTACTGTTCACTGAATAAAGGATCATGGCATGAGAGCTCGATATTATGAAAATAAGCAAATCCCTCAGGCACAGGGTACATTTATTGTGCTGGTACTGCATACTGTTATAGCCATTTTTATGGTATACAGTATAGCTTTATGCCTTTTTAGTGAACTAATACATGATAAGAATTTTATTTGCACAAGCTACACAATGCGACACAAATGTAATTACACTTCATACACGTTTTCTAAATGCTAAGTGCTTTAAGTATCGCGACACTTTTTTGAGGGGTGTACAAACGCCCTAAGAAGTGATGACCCAATATCCAGTACCTTTCCCATAGAAAGTGGTATCTGGCAACTGCCGCGGCCTTTCTTTAATTTCCTATATTGCACACCGGAAGCGTAGTATTTAGGTAAAAAACACCAATAACCAATACGATATGTAGGTGTTGATATCGTGTATATCTCGAATTACATGAGAGGAAACCAGAATATACTAAACTTGAGGCTTAGCCATACGAAAGGATGTGAAACGCACAACCTATCGCTCAACGGTTTAAGGGTTAAAATGCGGAGAAACTCTCGTAATACAGTATTTTACATCCTAAATCAACAATACTGAAGACAAAATGTCCCATGATATAAAACCCACAGATAAAGGTAATGTCGAAATCACGAGTGCCATCAAATCACGAAAAATAAACACCTAAAAATACATTATTATCCACATTTACATATCTGTGCATGATGATATTTACGCCAGAAAACAAGGCCGTGAGCGCTGTAAGCAAGATGGATCGTTGACAGGAAAACTGCCTCTCAGCGCGAGCAGATTATTGCTCTTTATTTAGCCAATATTTCAGCATGACAGATATCACATCAGTTCAGCATCAAGAAGAGGACAGGTAACAGATGGACAGGGATACAGAGAGAGGCAGAATATAGAAAATTTGCCAAGAAGTGGAACCTGGCGTCGCACAAGAACATGATAGACAAATTATTGCTTGTCCCCAAGAACAACCCCTAATCACCTGTGTTGCTGTTAAGAAGCAAATTTCTCTGCCTGTATTCGGTGAAGTAAGTAAAACCAGTGCAGTTACTTGTTGAAAAATTGGTCATTTTTATTCAGACGATGAAGTTCCGACATGTAATAAAATATGTAGGGCAGTCCCATGAAAAAACTAAAGAGGGAGAGGGTGACAGTCAAAAGCAAGAGTGACAATGAAGAGAACTAAAGACGAAAAAGATTGTAGAAAAAAAGAGGGGGGGGGGGGATTGTGATAAAGGCCGAAGCATATACGCTCTCACCCATCGCATGAGCAAGGTGACGAGGTGAGGCGTGAGGGACGAGGGCAGTGATGCCACTCAAAAAAAAAGAAAAATCCCAAGATTGTCCTCTGAAAAATCCCAAGATATACAAAAAAAAATCCCAAGATTTAATATACAATCATTAAACTTACCCAAAAGAAACAGGAATTATAGTTGAAAAACTTGGAATGGCTCGTCGTCATCGGCATCCCCCACATCGCCTGGAGCCCCCAGGCGTTGTGGAGGATGCCAGTGCCTGGCGTGAGTCGATGACGGGTGGAAACATACCAGATGTCGCTTTTCATTTAATTATTGTTACTGGTCTTTAAAAAAATAATAATAATAATAATGCTAAATCTAACTCATATTTTTGCAAGATTATTTATTTATTTATTTATTTTTTTACACCATAAATTATGTTAGACCCATTTTAATTTACGGGCACGAGTCATGGTACAGTACAATCGCAACAGATCAGAAAGTATTAGGAGTTGAGAATAAAATACTGAAGGATTCTTGGGGTAAAGTGGCAAGACAGAGTTACAAATGAAAGAGTAAGGGATATTACGAGAGTGGAACCAGTTAATGAATATTTGAGACTGTCTCGCTGGAAGTGGCTGGGGCACATATACAGAAAAGAAGGTTGTTTAATACAGGATGTGCCAGAGTGGATTGCTAGAGGAAGAAGAGGTAGAGGTAGGCCGAGGGAAACCTGGTTGAGGACAATGAAAAAAGAAGCAGGAGAGGAGTGTTGGTGGGACCTGAAGGAGATGGCAAGAGACAAATACTGGTGGAGAGAGTTCATTGAAACCCTATGCATCCCGTGGGGTGCCACAGGAAATGATTGATTGATTGATACATTATGTTTGCAGGGCAGGCAAAAAGTGTTACCATCTTGTAACTCCCTGCCAAGTAAGCGATGTCACACCCAAGGAGTTTTGACCGAAACCCAAAGAAAGCAAGTCATAACTTGTTTGGCTGATTGAACATTTTCACCACAAAGTACCCAAACACCTGATGGCGGATGAACTAACGTGTCCTCATAAAGTCACCATAAGGGTGCCGCCGCTGTGGTCCCAGTATGATGGTCGGCATTTTGCCATGTACTACCATTTCTCCCACAATCGTACAGTGACCGTAAAGCTAAGGGCAGAGAAGAACTCGCTGTGTCTGGGGGAATTTTTCCATGCACAGCTGATGATCTTTTTGGCCAATCACAACGCAGGATGCTTCTCTGCATAGAATCTTCAGCCGATCATCGTGTTTGAAGAAATTGACTTTAAATTGACCGGAACTAAAAAGCAAAACCGGGGATAGGCCCTCTCACACTGGGATGAAATATATAAATTATTTGTCAATTTGGGAAGTGCAATGTGAACAGAAAACATTACATCATTACCAGCACACTGCTGCACATTATGCAGCAGTGCTGTACATTACTATTATTATTGATTACAGTAATGTACATTACTTTCAATATACTGTACAGACTGAATTATGTTTAACATTATAGCTGTACAACACAATTACGGCAATATGTATTGTACATAACGAAACTAACACTGCTGTACACTGTGTACTACTGTACATTCCAGTATATTTAGAAGAAAGACCCCAAGAACACAAGCCCTTGGGATTAACTACCCAAGTAAGAAAATGAATGTGAATTTCATTCATTTGTTTAACAGTACCTGTCCTGACCTTAGTGACCTAACAGCTGTCTGAGGCAACTGGCAGCAAACCCTTTTCTGTTTCCTCCTTCTTTCTCTATACTCATTTGAAAGCCAAAGGTGGCTGCTGTCTGTATGTACGCAATGACTTATCTTGCTCTTGTGTTCCTGAACTTGATACTTCTGAATTCTCTACTCTCTGGCTTGGGCTTTCTTGTCATTTTCTAACTAAATATATTTGCGCTGTTTACTTGTCTTCTAATTCTACTGACTATGAAAAACTCTTCGACTATCATATTTCTACAATGGAACACATTCTATCCATTTTTCCTTTCTCTGAAATCTCCATTCTAGGATAATTCAATGTTCACCACCACCTTCGGCTCCCCTCTCCCTTCACAGATCCACTTGGTGAACAAGCCTACATCTTTTCCATCCTTGATGACCTAGAGCAGCTTGTACAGAGCCCTACTCATATCCCAGACCGCCTTGGAGAGAGCTGCAATATACTTGATCTCTTCCCTACAACTAATCCTTCTGCTTACACTGTTAATCTTTCCTCTCTCTTGGGCTCCTCCGATCACAACCTGATAACCTTAACCTGTCCTATCACTCCCGTACAGCCTGTGGACCTTCCAAAGAAACATCGACTGTGGCACTTTGCAGCTGCGGATTGGGAAGTCCTCAGGCAGTACTTCATTGATTTTCCCTGGAATGATTATTGCTTCCATGGCCAGGAGCCATTTCAGTGTGCTTTCCGCATTAAGGAAGTTATTCTTTTAGGCACAGAAGCATACATTCCCTTCTCATATCCTTTGACTAATTACTAATGCAAGAAAGCATTGGTTTAATCATGCTTGTTCTAATGCTGTCCACAAGAAGGTGAGGGCCTATAAAAGGTACCAGAGCCAACTCAACCTGGAAACACATCTTGTTTATGTTTCTTACCAGATTTGTGCTAAGTCTGTTCTTCGCTCTGCTAAAAATATTTTCATCTGTACAAAATGCTGTCAACTCTCCAACTCGAATTCTTCCTGTTCCTTCTGGGACCATGCCAAAAACCTTTCTAACAACTTTACCTCATATCCTTCCCTCATCTTTTCTACTCTAATGGCTCTGTAGCTGTTTCTTCTACTGATAAAGCAGATCTCTTTGCTCAGACTTTCTCCTCCAATTCCACCTTAGATGATTCCGGTGCTGTTCCTTCATCACTTCCCCCCTCTGACTTCCTCATGGCTGACATTAAAATTTCTTCAGCTGATATACTTTCTGCCATCACTGGCCTTAATACTAACAAGGCATATGGGCCTGATGGAGTCCCTCCTGTTGTCCTCAAGAAGTGTGCTTCTGTGCTTACACCCTGCCTAGGTAATCCCTTTTGCCTTTGTCTCTCAAGTTGTACCTTTCCTTCTTGCAGGAAGTTTGCTCTTATTCAGCCAATTCCAAAGAGGGGTGACCATTCCTAACCCTTGAACTATCATCCAATTGCTTTAACATCCTGTATCTCAAGAGTTTTTGAGTCAGTTCTTAACAGAAAAAATTTAAAGCATCTTTCCTATCACAACCTTCATTCTGATCGTCAGTATGGGTTCCGTCAGGGACGCACCATTGGCGATCTTCTCACCTACCTTTCAGACTCCTGGTCATCCTCCTTTCGGGACTTTGACCAAAGCTTTGCCTTTGCACTTGACATCTCAAAGGCTTTCGATCGAGTCTGGTATAAAACTTTATTTTCCAAGCTGCCCTCTTACGGTTTCTATCCTTCTAACTGTGCCATAATCTATAGCTTCCTTTCTGGTTGTTCTGTTTCCGCTGTTGTAGACGGCCATCGTTCTTCTAGATATATCAACAGTGGTGTTCCTCAGGGCTCTGTCCTATCACCAACTCTCTTCCTTTTATTCATCAATGACCTTCTAAGCAGTACCTGTAACCCCATCCACTCGTATGCTGATGATTCCACCCTTCACCTTTCCATTCGGTTCCCGCAACGTCCATCTCAGCAGTTACTGCAACAAACAAGGGATGAGGCTTTGGCACACCTAATGTCTGACTTGGCTTGTATCTCTGCCTTGAGTAAAAATAATCTGGTTGTTCTTAATGCATCAAAAACTCAGTTTTTACACCTATCAACCCATCACAGTCTTCCACAGGAGTACCCAATAATGTTTAATAATATCCAGCTCAATCCTGCATCATCCTTGAACATGCTTGGGGTTTCATTCACTGGAGACTTGTCTTGGGAAGATCATATTGCATCTCTAGTAAAATCTGCTTCCAAGAGATTAGGTGTGCTAAGCCGACTCCATACATTCTTTACCTCTGCACAGTTGTTGACTTTATAGACGGGTTTTATTCGCCCCTGTAAGGAGTACAACTCTCATGTGTGGGGAGGCTCCCCACATACAGCTCTGCTCAATAGGGTGAAGTCAAAGGCTTTTCGTCTCATAAACTCTCCTCCTCTTACTGGCTCCCTTCACCCCCTGTCTCTTTGCCGCACTGTTGCATCTTGATCTCTTCTATCGCTGCTTCAATGGTCACTGCTCCTCTGAACCATCTGCTTGCATCCCTTCACCTCTGCGACGGGTGTGTAGCACCCGTCTAGCAACAATCTCTCATGCCTTTTCTGTCCAGCTTTTTAATGCACGAGTTAACCGTTACTCCCAATCCTTCATTTATTCAACAGGTCAACTCTGGAACTGTCTCCCTCTGTCTGTATTCCTTACTTCCTATGATCTCCAGTCTTTCAAACGCAGTGTGTCCAGGCATCTTGAAATGAACGGATCTTGAATTTGGCTCTCTTTTGTATTGTTTTTTTTTTTTCTTGGAAAGAATGGTTTTGCGGGCTCCTGGCCTTTGATTTCTTCTTTCTTGCATTAAAAAAAAAAATAACAACCTAAAATAACCTGACCTAAGGTAACTGAAGAACCTAAACCAAGCTAACCAAACCTAACGTAACCTAAAGTTAATTGGACCTAACCTTACCTAACTAAATAACCTAATTTAGCTGAACAAGTAAGAACTAAATCGAACAAGCCAACCTAAGCCACCAGAACAAGCAAATCTTAACCTAACTAGTTAAATTTATCTTATTACACCATAACCTTGGCCACAGGTTCGAAGACTATTCTTGGTCGTTCCTCACTTTTGCCAGAAAATACCGGATGATTCCTTTGTAACATCCAGTGGGGGATGGAATACCCCTTTGGGAGTAACTTTATATATATAAATACTCTAAAGTTAATTTTAAAATTTTGTGGCATGGACTTTTGTGGTCGTATGGAAATTATTGGTATGTTCTTGGAATATTATGAAGAGTTTGTACTTTTATGTGGCATGACAATTATCTGAGGACCCAGATTTTGTCCTTACCCTCTAAAAGCACCAACCAAAAGCTAAAAATTATTAAATCCTTAACCAACACATAAAAGGCTTTTATGACCATTCTGACTTATTCTACTTATTCCGCACTTAGAATGTCCAAATTCCCCCTGCTCCCTTCCCCCAACTTATACTAACTCAACATTAC